>NC_041371.1:3083196-3173196 GCF_900634415.1 Cottoperca gobio | reverse complement strand
CGAAGTAATAGAGAAGGAGGAAAACCATCAGTGTTCCTCATGTCTTTGGAGATCAAAGTCAACATCAGGAGGCAGAAGCACAGATTACACTTTGTTTTTCTGTTTCAATAAAAGGATTAAAGTTTGAAGTTCTGCATCTCTGGAAAGACAATCTGCTCAGGATGGACGGTGGTGTGTTTTAATCTCTACACGTCTACTGACACATGTCCTGTGTTATGATCATCACACATCTCGTGAAGCTGATTTTACTTTACATTAGAACGAGATCACGGGTACAAGTGGCCGAGATGGGTTTCCTCAGACGAGTGGCGTCTCCCTTAGAGATAGGGTGAGAAGCTCAGCCATCAGGAGAGACTCGGGATCCCCCAGTCGGAGCTGGAGGATGTGGCCCAGAGAAGAGAAGTTTGGGGTTCCTTACTGGAGCTGCTGCCCCCGCGACCCGATCCCGGATAAGAGGTAGATGGATACGATGGATGGATGGATTTAACTAACAAAGAAAATAGTTGTCACAACACGTTTTATGAATGACTTTAAGAGAGAGAGGCAGGAGATGGATGAAACAGCTGAACTCGGGGTGTTTTTTGTACACATTCTTGTATGAGGAGGACCTTTTGCTTCGTGGTTTATGACTTTGAAATACCTTTTAGCTGAACTTCCTGAAAGGAAAACGTCCTTCCTCAAAGGCTGTCAGCGTAGATTTCATTTAAAAGCATGTTCTCAACACTTCTGGTCATCGGAGAAGACTCCTGTGTTCTACACACCAACAGCAGCACACAACTGCTAGCATTTCACTAGTAATCCTGTTACACGCGGCATAATCCCACCCACCCTCACCGCGATGGTATGTCGCTCACGACTCTGACTTGGACATCTGCTAGCTGTCTGCAGAGGCAGACAGGAGAGCGATAGTGACACTTGATAGAGGAGTCCTTAAGTTGACAGGAGGCGAGTTCGAGACAGACAGCCCAGTGAACGGGGTGCAGAGCAGAGGGCCTGCCAGAAAACCTGCCCACAACACCCCGACCCCCCCGAGGGCACGAGCTGGTGTGTGCTCATGCCAGCAGATGATAGCAGCCGGTGAGCAGACGGTGTGTGTGTGTGTGTGTGTGTGGGGTTAAGATGAGGCCAGAGCTACATGTAGCTGTGAAGGGAGGTGATCGGACACGATGCGACATGACCCCTTTTTAAATATCGATAACAAAACAAGCTAACAACTGTTTAAAAGTATTTTTAGGAGAAGTTACAAGTTGGAGCCATAATTTACCACCTTCATCCTGGAGAGGAAGCCATATGCCAAATATTCCAAAAAGACGGAGACACGTTCCTTCAATTTTAAACATTAATGTGGAAAACCGAAACACCTAGTGTAAAAAAAAGATGATATTTTGGTATTTCTGAGAACATCTGAGAATCTTTTTTTGCCAAAAAACGTTGGAACTATTAGAATGTAAATCCATTTTAACAACATTTTCAGAACGAAACTTATACATACTGTGAATGTTTGATATTAAACAACAAAATCCAGAAGCGTACGCCTTAATATGAATCATTTATTTTAAAAAGAGAAAATAAAGTTACATGTGTTCACGTCAGGATCTTGTGCAACATTACAAAATATAGACAGTAGACAATGTACAATATAATATAACAGACCAAATATAGGCCGTGTATAACATACTGTCGCTCTACATGTCTTACATTATCTCTCACCAAGACCTCAGCACAGATTCAACGTTCCCACTCCTCGCACATTACTCACTCACGCACTTCTTAAATCATGTTGACAACGACGGTAAACATTCAACACACACACACCCTCAGGTGTGTTGATAATATATCGAGGGACAATCAAAGACTGACAGGTTTCCAGAGGCGGGATGAGAAAACACGCTGAAGGAAATCTCAAGTATCATAATTGTGTGTGGGAGAAGTATACGATATCACAAACCGCTGATTACGGCTGACGAGTGGAAATCTTCTCTCTTTTGTGTGGGACTGATGAAGCAGTTGTGCTTCATGGCACATGTTTGAATAATCCTGAAGCACCTTACATTTCAAACGTCGGCAGATTGAATATTTTATTGATTGATATTGTCAGGGCGCGGTCGAAGTTCAAAACTATCTTAACATAACTTTAGTTCGGCTGATGACGTTGAGCCTTACATCTGTTTGTGTCCTGTACTTGTGATAAATCCTGTGCCATGTAATTATGAGGGAAACAGCTTTTAATATTAACAGCTGAATACTATATTAGGATCCTTTATTATTCTGTGTATTGTGTCCCTTTACATGAGTCAGTTACTTTTAATCCTTTTGAAAAACAAGTCAAAATAGAAAAACTGTGAAACATAAAAAAATCCCTTTTGAGAAATGTGCTCTTCTCTTGTTGCTGACAGGAGTTCATCGTTTTAATCCACTATGCAGATTCAACGTTGTACCTGCTACTCATGAGGGAATATAAATGCTTCAAAGTGGGATGTGCAGAAAATTATCTTTTTATTTCACCCAAGACGCTCAAATGGTAAAACTGTTAGAAGTTTTAGTTTTGTTATTTGAAGGTCTTGGGTGATATGACTTTTGAATTTGCTGCACAACCTGAGAATGTTATCCATCCTCGGGACACGTTATAGGGTTCCTACACCTTCATAAACAATTTAAGGACTTTCCAGGCCCAATTCAAGGACCCGACACAGCATAGTTTGAAACACGGATCAAGGTCATGGCGTTCAGGCCAGATGGATGTCCTGCACATCTACATTTTCCATGCATAGCTGAAGGTTCACTCAACGTTAGCTTTCTCCGTTGCTTGCTGCAACATTCGACTTCAATCACTCATGCACGCACGTGATAGCAAAAAGAACGTACATTTCTATTCGTGCACAACATATATGTATTTTAAAAGCAATTTCAATGACTTCTGGCTATTTATGTTTATTTTCAAAAACTTTAAAGGCCCCGCTCTCAAATTCACAAACGTTCAAGGATTTTCAGGACTCGTGGGAACCATGTATTTTGTTTGTATTTTCATGCATTGCCTGCAATGAAGAGTTTAAAGTGTGAAAATATAAGAAAAAACACATGTACTCACAACTGAGCCAATGTATATATAGTATTCATCATATGGTTGGATATCAATCCTGCCTTAATTTAATATGCAAAAAGAAGAGAGGAGCAGTGATTACAGGCCGAACTGAGCTTCCAGTCTGCTGTACCTGTTTGATGAATGGCCTGCAGGTCTGTAGCAGCTGAAATGAGACACAAACAGCTTGGGGGGGATATACACTCATGTCCTCTGGGTGAAGGACATTCTCTCAAATGACTCATTATACAATGATAATTCTTTAAATAAATCACATCAATATACATCTGTTTTTATTAATATTCCATTACTTAGGGGTCGGACTTAACAACAGCTAATCCTGAATTGAGTGAACTGAACTTTCCTTTTCTGTTGTGGTAAAAGATCCTCTATAGACGACATGGAGTTGAATCCTAACTGGAGTAGGTTAGAATAAAAAGAAGCGGTGGAATCCTGTTATTCCCAGAAGCACATTTCTCAAGGTAACGAAGCGAGTGACAGAACATCACAGCATGCAGGCTTTCTTCCTCTAATTTCTCCAGGTTATAAATAGCCAGACTGAAGGTTTCCCTATATCGCTGGTTGATGCCAAATGTCCTCGCTCTGCAGTCGTCCTTATCTAATATTAGCCCAGGACTGTGCTGAATCCACCAATAGCCTCTTTGAGGAGAGGAGCGAGGCCGATGGCGCTGCTTCGCCGGTCCCCCAGGACCATCTGTCTTCGCGAGGCACACAGCATAGGATAATGGCAGCATCTACTGCTGTTTCTCCCATCAGGGGGATCCTTAGATGCAGCGCAAGATTTCATCTATCAGCTCTCGTGACCTGGACGAGGAAACGTCTTAGTATTTATTGGCTACTTTTGTGTGGCTTGCATACAGATGAGTTGATTCTCATTTGAATGAGAAGGATATTAGTGCAAACAGCGTGTCAGTAATTACCGTCTTTTCTTCTCTTGGCTGTCACTTGTTGAGTGGAAGGTGAAACCGGCCAGATGCAGTCACCCCACCCTGTCAAGAGGAACACAACTGTGACCTTTACAAAGCCCTAAAGACCGTTCACTGATTCTTATTTATCCAAACAGCAACCAGAGATCAAACACACCGCCATCATAGCAACCTTGTAGCCAATGAGAGCCAGCAAACTACACTACCTCTCCCTCCCCCCCTTTGTCGTCATTCACAGCCACGCTAATCCAGAGAGCAAATCTCCATATGCCTGGACAAACCTAATTAACACCCATCACTTATTAACACACCCAGCATTGAGCTTTTCTTCTCTAATTAGATGGCTTTCATACGAGCGACGGCTCGACGATGTTCCGTGGCCTTGAACGCGTCACAGAACATCGTGGGGTCTTTGTTTTCAACCCACTACCCCCCTCCCCCCCCCCCTTTCTCATCTTTCGATCAGCCACATTTATGCGAGTGGAGTGCCAGGCTATTAATCACCAAGTCATTAGCTATGCATCAATTACTCAAGATGCCCACCACGCTTTCTGATTAGAGGCTGGGCAAACTCTGGAAGAATAATTTGGTGAATATTTAACAATTATCTGTTAAACGCTTGCCAGTTCTGTTCCTCCGACCCCCCCCCCCCCCCCCCGCACCACATCCAAAACCTACAACGCATCTGGCGTTATCAGAAGCTCCAAAAGCAAAGTTCCTACTAATCCCAATTTTCTACTTCTATCAGACTTCTTCTATCCAATTAAAAAACTGATTTTCTTAGTTAGGTGCCACGTACAGAAGGTATTTATCATGGTAGCATTTATACAGCTCTTTAATTAAAGTAATACACACTTTGCCTCAAATTCCCCCCCTGCTGAGCCCCATCCGATTCATAAATTATAAGCCGATACCTGTCGCATTTTTCCACAATCAGCTGCGTATTCTCCCTTAAAATCAGCAATGTTGAAATACCTTTTAGTATTAAAACATAATGCATCTGATTGGACATTGACAGCATTTTCAGTGTAGCTGAAAATATAAATTTCATGTCATTAAATAGTGGTTGCAAACTTCTTATTAACCGAATCCCTCAGAAACATAGAACCAGATATTATGGCCGACATATAGAGATATTTTGGTTTTGGTTTTATAAACACTGTTGCAAAAAGTGATTTGCAAGACTGTAGGTATCTGGCAACAGAAATCTGGGCTGGAAGAGGGAAGCAGCAACTCTCTCCTTAATTGACAGGTGCCTTCGAGCTGCTTTTGAGCACAACCTTAATTAACACTTTCACCCCTAATTGCTTCGGACCAGCAGTGTGGTTATCCAGGGTAATGTCCCACAAGTGAGAGGATGTAGCACTAAAGAGAGAGACTAACCAATTCGATTCCAATAAAAAGGTTCCAGATAATGTAGGCTGACAACAAAACAAAATATATATATATTTCTGCCGAATGTCAGCATCCACCTACCTGTCATTTGCTGCGTGTTTCCAGCATCCTGCTTCCCTCTTGAGACACTGAATTAAAGAGCTGTGCGCTGCTGCGCTCATGGAGGGGAGGAGAAATAATCTCAATCTCCCCTGGGTGTTGTGGGAATAATTGTTTAGCCAGATGCTGTGATGTCGGAGCTCATCACAGAAGCCATAAATAAAAACAAACACAATACTTGACAGCACGTTTGCAGACGTGAAATGTCGATAGTTTCACTACAGCTTACTGTCATGTTGAGGTAGATGAGTGGACCTGTTGAAGGACAACCTTCAGCTGCGTCCTGCTGTTTCCTCCCTTTACTGACCGTCCAGAAAAACAAAAACATCGGCTGTTTAACCAAACGGCTTATTGTTTACGTGCAGAACCAAAGCAGGAAGTCATGGGACGTTTTTGTATTCCAGTGAAATGTTACAGGGAGGACATTGAGGTGAATGAATGGGTGTACAAAGTGATGTGACTTCCTCTTCCCTGCCGACAGTCAACACTGGTTTCCTCTCATGCAGCGACAGACTAGTAAGTAACAGACTTTAAGGAGCATGTCATCAAAAATAAATCAGAAAAAGAAAAGTGGACCTTTAAGTTACAATTATGTTGTTGAACGAAACCTTTATTTCTCCTTTTCTGGGATTTGCTTTGCACAAAGAGCACAAAAGAATATAAAAAAACAACAACAATACATGATAGCACATAATATAATGTAAAACATTTGAACCCCATGTGATCAGAGCTTTTCATTCACATGCGGTTCATTTGTCTGAGTTTGGCACCTTTTACTACACATTTAATAAATAAAGGTCCAGAATAAACTTCCATTCCAAGACCTACTTTGTTGTTTCGGTTTACATTTATGGACACAGTTCTTCAGTACTTTCTTTTCTCCCTCCAAACTCACCACAACATACTGTAGGCGATGAGGGCCAATCATAACAGTTTGCAAATAGAAAGAAAGTCAAGAGTAGATGCTGAAATTAAGATATTAAACGTCACAACAAGAGGAAAGAATCCAACCTTCCACACATCCGTCGTCAGCTGTTGTCTCAACTCCCCTTTTGACTTCTGATTCGGTCCACAGGTCACGAGTGCCACGTTATTTTAACACTTCTCACCACTTTGAACTGAGGGTGTCAGAGGGAGTGAACGGGTCAAGTGAGAACATTCGGGGCAAAAGTTCAAGAAAGCTTCTGAAGACTTTTGTGGTTCGTGTTCAGCATTTGAACAGAGATCTAATTCTCGTCCAAAAACACTATGATGGAGTTCTACAGATCAAAATACGTTCTACAGATGAAGTAAAAAGCCAGATTTCAGTGTAACCCTAACCCTAACCCTAACCCTAATGATATTCAGCAGATGTGGTCCAGTTTTTCTTCAAGTACATCTTTGTTCAAGGTGGTCGAACTTGTGGCACTACTTCTTCTCGTCCACCGAATCCTGTCGTGAAGCAGTGATTTCACACCAGAGGTGGAGTTGAGTCTGAAGTCACAGTGATGGCGGTCTAGCACCCTCAGGCTGATCACAACAGGTCATTGTAATACCGTCGAAGGCAGTTCATTTCGAAAGCAGAGGCTCGGGATAAGTGCTTTTTAATAAAACCTGGGCTAGTGGACATGAAAAGAAAGCGCAATGAAAAGCTTCTCTACATTAATTGACACTCGTGGGTCCATTAAATACTCGCAATAGCCTGGTGTAATTTCTCTCGATCAGAGCACTCAATGCAATGAGGTTCAAAAGTGATCATGGGAGTTAATTATGTTCAAAAGAGTGCCGCACTTTCATCACAAGAGAGCGTTGTGAGGATTAATGGCAGGCGTCACAGAAAATCCAATAGAAGAGTGATTAGCATTCCTCGGAGATAGTCGAAGATTTGGTGCATTACTTGATAATCAGAGCGCTGCCTCAGCTTGACACACAACATGTAATTTCATCCCAAAGGGAGAGTAGATTTATCATACTACAAGGGGGGGATCATTCTTAGGAGCATTATTGTTCTTGCTGTCCTTGAACCACATGTGTCAGTTCTGTTAAACAAAGACATACTGATGCATCTCTGCACCGAATGTCACCTGGACGATTCCTGTGAATTTATTATGCTTGTTTCATGTGACCTCAAACACAGAGAGCTGACAATCATGGCCAAATAATGACGTTAATATCTTGACCCGAGATATGCTTGTCTTGTTAAAATGATTGACAGCATGCAGCAGCCTGAGGTCAGCGACACTCGGGGCAATAAGGAGTATGTGATGCGAAGCAAGTTTTTCTTGAATCAGATGTTGCTGCCAGGAAATATTAACATGCATATAAAAAATAATGGAGCGGTATTGTAATATTCTTCAAAATCTGTGTATTTTGTTAGCTTAGTTTGGCAAGGTGAGAGTATCAGCAGAGAGTGTTTAGGGAATGAGATTATGCTCTGATGCAAAGCATCATTTATTGATTTTTTTTGGGCAATTAATGGGCTGTAGAAACCTGTTTTTATACATCCAGCTGACACGACGCAAAATTAAAATGAATTTGAAGTCATGTTTCTGGGCAAATCATGCATGTGGGTTCAACGTTCACTCTCCTTTTACTTCTATTTTGGTCGCCACCAACCAAGAAAAATGGATTCCGGTGGAGTTTTTGTCCTCTAGATATGCAGCAATCTGTCAACAAAGACAGGGAAGTAAACTGCTAGCTAGTTAGTACAATGTAGGATTTAAAACACTTCAAAACTGACATTTGTAAATGTTTTATGGAGGAAGGAAATGCATTCAACACAGGTCACCTTTAAGCTGCTAAATGCTTCATCTGAAAACACCTGGCTGCGTGTAGTATGGAGGCTGCCATGCCTCGTGTATGTAGCTATTCTACTGTTATCAGTGAGGAGGAGTTTGGGTTGTTTTTGTTGCTCTTTACTTCATAAATTGCCCTGAGTGCAATTCCCAGACGCTTGCATTAGCGCATCTGCATATAAAGTAGAGATTTATCATCTGCCTTGCTCCGAACTCCAATTTACACTCAGATGAGGCAACAACAACCCTTGGAAACGTTGCATGTCTGTTTCAGCAGACCTCTGGCTTGGGGCAAAGTCATGACACCTCACTTGTCTTGTGGTCTCCTCCAAGCATCATCCTGCACACGCACCTTGCGTCGCCTTGCACATAACATTTACTGACCGCACACAGCAGTAAGACGCTGATGCTATACATCCAATCCTTTAAGTTTATTTAAGATGATATCAGTTCAATTATCTTGCTGCGCTGATGGACAATTGTTTCCAAGATGAAACTTAAGGGAGGGATTATGGATCAGCCTCAGCCTGTTTATCAGCTGAATGCTGTTGACTGGATTTTAATGACAATTTGTGGAACGGTGAATAAATGCTCAGCTCCACTATCTTCTAAATTATGGTGATTGACTCCAGGGGGAAACAGTTTGTTTAACTCTCTGTATATCACATACAATATCTCAGATGTCACTTTTTTCATTGCAGCTATTCTAATTTTAAAGCAAGGTATTTCTGTCTGTGTGTGGGTATGTCCTTCGCATATCTCGAGAACCGTAAATCCGATATACTTCGCGTTTGGCGGGTGTATTGCCAGGGAACCAAGGAAGCGCTGTGGCGAGTGTGAAGTTGTTTGTATCAGCGGTTATTGAGAAAGCAATACTACAGGCTAAGCATTCAGTTCCAAACAGGCATGTTTCGTTCATTAAAATTAGCTACGTTTTCAGATGTAAGATAAATTGAGAAAACATCCTAAAACTATAAACTGGTGAGATACATATCCTCACTCCAACCATCCAGAGTACAAGCAAATGCATCCCATCACACACGAGTACAGACATGAGCATGCACATACACTTACCCCCGGGCACATTGATACATGGAGCTGATAGAGGCCTTTCAATAGCAATCTGATGTTCCACCGCCATTGTTTTGGGGTTGAGGGAGACACATATCTTGCCTGACTGGCTCACCTATCATTGTGCAACTGTGCAGGTAGACGAGGAAGACAGGTTCAACCAACATGGGCTGTCATCGGCTGTGTTACATCTGTATTCAAGCCACTGAAATGACCAAAGAAATACATATATGATGATTAAAACAACCAAAAATGTTTGAATGCAACTGTGAAACAATGACACCATCGAGGCGAAACTAGCAAAACAGCAAAGTGCTTACATACTTTACCTATAGGCATTTATGTTAATGACTGGTGAGCTCATCATTTCTGCTGCGTGCTGCATTCTGGGAACTACTCACCCTAAACCCACCTGGTTGCATATCAGCCGTGTGATTCATAAGAGCGTTGTTACTGCTGTAACTCAGCCTTGACTGCAAGAAATATTCCAGATCTGGCCCACATGCGATCTGGGACAGAATAGAACATACACTCACACAAGCAAACATATCTCACACACTCCATCCACTAGTTAGTTCAGGTCTCCAGAGCGACGGTGTTTTCGGATGCGCCGGGCGTCGCTGAAAGCACTCGAGCATCCATCCTGCTCCGCCCATTGGGTGTTGAAGCATTCCATTGCTCCGCCCCATCTTAAGCTCCAGGCTCATTTTATTTCAAGTAATTAGCATAAATGTATGCGTGTGAGTTCTCCACTCCCTGCCTCCCCTCCTCTCAGGCACCCCCCGTTGATCTAGTATGCAAATGTTAATTAGAAATTGATGTATTGCAGGAGGGTTTAAAGTAATGACATCCCAGGGGGGAACCTTCGCAGTAAAACACGGTGATCCTCACTGACAGTGGAGCTTCTGTAGCGCAATGTGCTCTGAAATCACCTCCAAGCCAAAACTGTCTGCAACACATAAATCACATCAACTGTTGAGATAAACAGAAGAGGATATTAAGAATTCATCAGAGTAGATTTGGAGACGAACAGTCGGAAGATCTGAGTTATGTCTCTAATTTTAAAGCGCCTTGTTTTAAAGGAGCCACGCACACAAGTGAATTAGTCTTTTCTTTATAAGCTTTACGGAGGATATGTGAATGTAAACTTTTTTCTGTACGACTAACTTGATTATACCTTTTGGGGAAGAGTAGGGAGCATGGACAGTTATTACAAACATGATTCATATTGGCAGCCTTGCACGGCATTTATAATCATGTGCCCACAGGTTGCAGGGTGGATGAGTTGATATCATCATGTGAGACTTGAGTTCTGCATATGAATGAGTGAAGAGCATGTTTAGCCTCTTAAAGCCAAAAGTAAAACCTTGCAGTGAAAAAGCTGAACCCTCTCCGTGAGTTGCGTGTGAGAAGCAACAGGTTTGTGTTGCAGAAACAGTTGATGTCATGCACTGGGGATAATCATTAGTTATATTGTTCTCGGTTTGATTGTCTGTTAGTCTGCAGGTTTACGGAAAAACTACTCGCCAGATGTTCATGAAACTTAGTGGAAGTGTGCAGCGTGCTACATTTTGGAGAGGATCCGAATTACGGCGGCGGGATATGTAAGATAGGGCATTTGCGCTGCATTCATGTGGTGTCAGAATAGTCGGAAAAATTAGTTCCAGGTCGAGAAAATTCATGTGAGTGTGATGGTTCATCTGCAATACTCTTTATTAAACTATATAATGGCGGGTTGAGCAGGAAAGCGGTTACATTAGCTTTTACAGTTGTCTTAGATATAAGAGAGACTTCCAAGAAGTGCTGCAACAGGTTAAAGTATATGTGCCAAAATAGTATTTAATTAGATTTTTATAATATATTTATAATTAAGTAAAGGATATAGAGATTTTATAATAGAATCGTCACATGATAGTGATCGTGGAAGAGGATAAGTGGACAACAGCATATGTTATGCCTAATAAAGTAGGAAAAGGGCTCATTTGTGGGGCAAGGTCCCTGAAGGGACTAATGTGATCATGTTGCATTAAGACATAACACACAAATAGATGGTTAAAAGGAAGAAAACACAATAATGCATGGATGCTTTGTTGTTTTCACTCTTAAGAAAGCCTCTGGCTGCGGGAAGAGCCAAGTCTAATTAGAAACAATATGATAAATAACTATGTTGGTGAAATGAAAGAGAAAACGAGAGCGTTTAACTAAAACCTGTGAAGGCAGCACACAAAGACTCATTTAGATGATGAACACCTTACATATGAAGTCTCTATGTTCTCGCTGCCCTCCTCACATCGCTTTAATATTGAGGACCAAACGTCTCACGCTGCATATCGTGCACAAAATATCCCGAACACAAAATGTATATTTCATGGCACGGAATGCATTATGTGCACAAAATGCACCTTGGGGTGCCAAGTATCACACCCGGTGCCATGTAATGAATTTCTATGCTACAAAATGAAGGAAAATGAACTGGTAATGATTATAATATCATTACCATATCATTATCATATATTAATTTGCAACACTTGGGATGCGATGCACTTTGAGGACACTTTGTGCCATTTTTGAGGCACAAAACGTACTTTATGCAAAATACCTTTAATGTCCTGAGGACACGCAGATATTTCCAACTTGCCTGAATTGTGGCGTTTTAAAAAATCTGGTATCAAACTGCAAGAAGATACTTCAGAATTAAATAGGAATGGAAGTAGCTTGATAATCAGCCTGAAAACTGCGTCCAATATGTGACATACGTGTCCCACCAACACCATTTAAAGGAACAGTTGACGTGTTTCACATTGCTCAATGAAACATGGCAATTTAAAAGAAACTTTGAAGAAAGCTTCAATCTCATCCACACTTTAATTAATCTAGTTACTTAACATGTCTTTCCATAAACTCCCAACCCAACGTAACCAAGACTTAGTTCCTGTTGTTTCTCAAAACTGCAAATAAAATTACATTCCCTTCCGTTGTATTGGAGCGACGACAAAATGTTCAGACGACAATATTTAACCGTCAAACCCCAAAAGATCTGCAAGTAGAAGGTGACAATACTTTTTGTAATTTTTTGCGAACTAACACTTTTCCTATTTATTGGTATGAAGATATCATATTTAAGTTATCAAATTACTTAAGAGCACAATTGCGGCATACAATAATTTGGACAGAATATATGTGTGTGTGTGTGTGTGTGTGTGTGTGTGTGTGTGTGTGTGTGTGTGTGTGTGTGTGTGTGTGTACATGTTTGACACACGGGTTAGTGATATGTAGAGCTTTTTGGCAGAATACATGTCTGTCTCTGCAAATATGTGTGTCAACAGCATGCATGTCCATGTGCAAGTATCTGTGTGTGCGCGTGTGTGTGTGTGTGTGTGTGTGTGTGTGTGTGTGTGTGTGTGTGTGGATGCACATAAATGTATGTCTATGCGTCTATATGCCATTGTCTTTCACTCCTCTCTAGCTCGGTGCGGCCGACATGACAGCTGCTGGTGTTTTAAGGACCAAAGGACCTTGAAATGGTTTTTACTGTCAACAGAGAGCAGGGAGAAAGAAAGACAGCGAGTGAGTGGTAGTGAAAGAAAAAGAGTGACGCAGTGAAGGAGCGAGTGAAAGAGACAAAGAGGCTGAACGAAACGACAGAAGGACAAACCATGACAAAAACAAAGAGGGATGTTGAGAAAGATATAGCTCGGTGCACATGTATGTGTCCATGAAAGCAGCATGAACACGTGGCTTCATGTCCGCTTTTATGTTTGCATGTGTCCAGAGGGCGACAGGGAGACGGACAAATCGAGCCATGAAAGAAAGTTTAATCAAGGATTGAGAGGGTCTTTATCAAGATACATTCAAAGCTTACAATGTTGTCAAAAGCAAACACAAAAACAGATGCTCCGACCGCAGAGCTGAACTCAGCAGCACGCGTCTCATCCATCAAAAGAGTACATGGAGACATAAACCATTAAGTGTCATCATTCAAGTAAATGTCACCATGTCAGTTTCTGCAGGAGCCTATTGTCAAATTATTGATGGGAAGACACGTGACAGTGTATTGATTGTACAAGAAGAGACTTGAGACAGATGGAACATTAACTGTGTGTACGAGGGAGTGCGTGTAAATGCTTCGGCCTGTGTCTTTTGTAGAGACAAGAAAAACTTTGTCTGTAGAACTAACGATGGCCAGAAAGAAATGTTTGCACTACACAAATCTTTGATTAACGGAGGAATATTTGATGTTAAAATCCACCTGTTGTCTCAGCAATGAGCTACAATAGAGGAAAACATCCCTTTGCCTCTAACTGAGACCCTTTGTGACACACACACACACACACACACACACACACACACACACTAATAAAACCTCTAAACGGCAGCAATGCACTTTGTCGAGAGAAACCAAAGCTTGGACAGGCCAGGGCTGTAGGTTGGGGAAAAAGGACATTATTATCCATTTATAGTTCACCTTTTTAGGGCCGGATCAGATTCCTATCTGACATCTAAAATGTTTAAATGCAACCAAGAAGTAAAGACAAGAGAAAAGACACACTGTAGTTGTCATGAGTTTCAGGAACAAGCTTCACCGTAATTCGTCTGCTGACGAGTGACGACGACCCTGCACCCATTTTACCAGCCGATCTACACGTTCTTGTCCCAATTATGCAACTAAAGCAAATAAAGAATTGAGAAAACATTTGTCGCTCAGGCTCGGGTCATTACGTGCTTATTATATCATTTATCAACAAGGAAAATACACGGCTGGTCCATTGGCAGGGACATCAAAGAGTCAAACCCCCGCCATCCTCCATTCTCCAGAGATGGATCACAGACTCAAAGAGCTGTCCTGATTAAGTCCCCCATGTGGGAGGGAAATGTTCCCTTCCTTGATCTGCGTCTCTGAAATGAACCGGTTCTCTCCCCGTGGACACGTCCTCTGTGAGCGAGCGGCTCCTCTGCGAAGATTTCATGCAATTTAGTCGCATTTGATGATGCGTTTGAGCAAAATGTCATGCCAGCCTGGAGGTTGTTGGACTTTGAATGTCTCTGTTTCACAAAGTTTTTGCAGTATTTGGTGCTCTTGACCTTATAAGTTGGGTTAAGACTTTAAAAAAAGTTAGATCACTACGAATATATTCGGTTTTGATATAGAAGAAATGTCAGATTTCTGACAGGAAACATGCTCGATAAAGGTTTTGGAGGAAAGGACACTCACAAGGTAGACGATGAAAGTGTTTGACCTTTGTGTATGAAGGGTGTGGTTGTATATGTGTTTCAATACCATTCACTCTTAAGGTCATAGTTTCAGCCTCTTTTGAAAAAGTGCACGATTCCATGGAATTCTTTTAATGAACATTAATATATTTCAACTGAGGATTGGACCCCAAAACAAGTACAAACTACAAATATACCAATACAATGAGATTTCAGTGTGTTTCCTTCATCAGTACTTACACACAGCCCCTTACTCTTTTGTATTCCTTATTATTCATCCAGGTACCAATGAGTGGCAGCAGGACATATTGTCTACAATACAAGAGAAGTTCCACAACTTTAAAGCGTAGCATGACCTGAGTGCCGTCAGCTGTGTCCTTCTTGCTTCACATTAACTGGCTCATTCATCTGCTCTTCTACCAGCTGATTGGTCCAATTACATTCACGTAGGCGTACAATACAAATAACTAACTTCTCTCTGTGCACCAGCGTTTACCACCCCGACCTCTCTCTGTGATGCACCTTTAGTAATGTTGACTTGACTTAAGGTGCGCATTATTATTCAGCAGAATCCCATTCTTTGAAAAATCCCTGTGAAGCCTCCTCTGCCAAATACAATCATTAAAACTAGAATGATCAAAGACAAACTGGTCCAGAGGATCATTGCTGTAATGGTGAAAGCTACAAGCGCAGGTTTACTGCTTTTCATCCCATTACCTGGAACAAAACATCATGTGTTGTCTTTGCATTGGGTGAGTTTCACGACCCTTCAGCGATGGAAACCTGTGGATAAAAGAATAAATGATTCTCTTCTGGAATGAAGTAGATGAAACAGAGACACTGGCTGCAGCCTCACCTTGATTTATTTGGTTAGATCTTCTGCTGTGGCTTCAGTTACAGAAAGATTCATTTCTAAATTCCTCAGAACTGCTTTCTTGCAGACTTCTACATACTGTGTGTGTTCTTGCTTAAATTGAATCTTTAACATTTTTCTAAATAATCTTTCACATTTAAACAGCAAACATATAAAAAACCATCCTCCATCTGTGCAACGCAGCCCAGCCAAATGATGCTACCTACCTGGAGACAGAACTGGACGCTCTGCCAGCGAGCCTGAGTCATGTTGAAATCAGGTTCACATTGCATGTCGTTCTATATGATATACAGAGGCCCTTTCTCAAAGGCTGTCTTTGGGGCTTCTTCTCTGTAAATGTCAACCCACTTCAGACGTCACTCTGAAAATGTCACCTCGCTACCCTTTTCATGAGCTCACTAGCTCTCCTCTCGATTATACACCATTTTCCATTAGACGGATCACACACCCAGGGAGAGGCTGTACTTACCGAGGTGTGATTGTGAGACTGGAGGGACGGCTGTTCTGGATGTTCTGGCTCTCGGGGGTTCTGGTTTGATATTGTTTGCTCAGCCGTGATCACCTGTTATTGAAGATTCTCCTCCATTTCCCACGCTGCACTGCTGCAGAGGAAGAGAGGGCTGTACAAAGCAGTCACTCATGTCTGTAGAGGAAGAAGAAAGAGACCATTTTGCTTTTTGTTGCTTCCTTTAAGTGAAAGTTTTGAAGGTTACAGTTTGTGTTGGTTGACTTCAATGGCGTCTTGATATTTGAAATCTGTTTAAAGCTTTAAGAAATTCCTGAAAAGACATTTTCCTTCCTGGAAAAAATGTATTCGGGTTACAAACAGTGAAAGACTGTTTGTCAATCACTGCCAACACACAAGATGAAAAGTACAAAGCAGGTTGCAGAGAATCAGTATGAATACTTTATTAGTATATATAGTCCAATAACTTTAAACTCACATTAATGCAATATGTTGTCATTGCCAGAAAGGGTAGGGAAGTCAACAAGAGACACAAGCTAATGAGGTCAGTCTGCTTCAAACACGGTGCTTATCAGATCGTCCAACAGCCCCTCCCCCCTACACATTTCCAGATTTGGAATAATTGAAGGGTACCAATAACATTTCTGTTATTAACTAATTACACCACTTCTTGTTTCAATTGATCAGGTCTGCGGGATGTGAGAAACTAGATGTGGTTGAACTTCTCCCTCAAGTTGTATATTAATTTTATCCACATTTATACGATTATAAGATCTGGCCAGTCTCTGCGATGGCGGGCATCTCTAGTGTCGCCCTCGGGAACAGCTGTAAATATGATCGGACGACTCGCTGTACAAGCTCAGTCTCAAGCAAACTCCAGGTATACCTGCTCGGCATTTGTTGACAATAAGAAAGCCTTTCTTCCAAACATCTAAAATATTCTCAAATCAACCAACTGTAAGAGGCCGTATTAATGTAAAGTGGATGGATCTCAATGAGCAGAGCATCGTCCAAAATGAATTCCGATCACTTCATTTGCACATGTCACCGACCACCTTCTCGTGTTGATGCGCCCTCTCTGTCAAGAGTAAATATATTATTTGACGTCTGCTGTCCGTCAAAGTCGGCGCCCTGCTCTCTCTCTCTGGGCCAAGGGTAATATTTGCTAATGAGCATGCTTTGCTGCTGCCATGGCAACAGGCCCACCACCACCACTACCGAGTATGAAGCAGGAGTGGCGCCCCCCCCCCCCCCCGACACCAACCCATAAAACAAGTCACCCGGGCTGATGATCTGCGATGCATAATGCAGTGCCATAACCCTCATCCAGCCGTCTTCCTCTCTATCTGCCTGTCTATCTCTTTATGCATGTCTCACTGTCTTCAACCCCCCAGTTCCCCCCAGTGATCCAGTCCATCTGGTTTAATCACATCTACTGGGGGGGGGCCCTCTGTGCCCTCCTTAACCTTCCTTATCCAAATCAGAAAAAAGAGACAGAACAAAAAGGCAGAAGAAGAAACGCAGATAGAAACATGTGTAAAAGAGAAAGGGAAAGTTCATGTTTGTGTAATTGAAGATGAACGATGAAGGTTGTCAAGTCTGAAATTACTATGGATGCAATCCAGGGTCCAAAATTAAAACCAGCGAAGCAACAACTACTCATAGCATCAGTCTCTGGTGGGTAATTCAACTCATCGGAGAAGTCTGTAAACCTTAGTTACTCACTAAATCCTCATCAATAGCAAATTTGGTGTTTTATGTTTTGCTCAATTGAGATCTAACGTTTGGTTTCAAAGACAAATTAAAATCTTAAATCGTTTTCTCTCCAATGAAAAGACCCCAAAATATTTGATTCTGCTGAAGAAATATAATGAAAAGGAGGTAAAGGGATATATTCCCCCAAAACATGCACAAGACCTGAACTGTCCTTTGTCTTACGAGCAGCAGCAGGTTCAGTCAAATACAGACAGAGACAGGGACAGAGACGTTTTGTTTATTTTACCTCAGTTTTAGGGCTCTAATATTGAGATCAGAAGAAAACAATTGACACTGCCACTAAAATATTTTAGTCAAAAACATTACCAAACCTTGGTTTTATGATAAATAGCACTTTTGACTGTGCATTTGAAGATCCATCCGTGAATATATATTGAATATTGTGGCCTGTGAAGTTTGGACTCTGATAAAATCCCTTGTAAATGTTGAGTGTTCTGCATTAAAACAACCATACAAATGTATCTAGTCTATATCAGTTGTGTGTGTGTGTGTACGTATTTGTATACACGTATACTTCCTTGGAGCAAGTGAAAGAATAGGACACCTGAACTCCCTGTCTGGTTCTTTCATGCAGAGCTCAGTGTCGTTAGCCCTCAGCTACAGGTTTCAGTGTCATCTCACCAGCTAACCCGCAGAGACCATCTATCCAATTACACAAAGGTTGCCCCGACGCCCTTCTTGTCATTGCGCTACCAGATGACAGCGCTCTCGCTCCCATCTGTCCGAGCCTACCGACACCTCGCGCAGCAGAAGCGGCACAGATTGCGACACTTGTGTGACTTCGCAGTCACAGTGGGTCGTGATGCTCGAGCCTCGGCGGTCCTACGTCCCATATGACCCTTTCTGGATGTGTGAATGCGGTGATTGCACGAATGCTCAGTTGAGTATCTTACAATCTGTGATAAATGTGTCCCACTTTTTAACCCACTTTGCAGTCAAGACGTGACTTCACACTTTGATATGAAGTTGTGACATAGCTTCTGTTTATGTTTATATATACAATCTGAGAGTCAAGACCACAGACAATGTTTACTTGTTTCAGTGATTATTATTTGTGTCACCCATTTTTGCACTATGACAATGAAATATGGTTTCATGGTGCTAAATTTTTCTGGTTTTGTTTTGGGAGGTGACACTTTCTTTGCTAATACTACAAGCTACAAAGAAAACTGGGCGTAGCACATCAGCAACCTCCGGGTCAGAAAAGTGAAGCCAATGAAGCGTCTTAAATCCTGCATTCTCTCTAACAGCCAGCAGGGGGCGACGACTCAAAAGGTTGTGTAGATGTCTATGAGAAAATGACACATCTTCTCATTTGATTTATTACCTCAGTTAACATTTTCCTGATGAGTTTATGATCTCAATCGCTAGTTTCAAGTCTTCTTCAATACAGCATGATGTTTGTTTGGTAAATTATAGTCACTTTCAGAGTAAAAGAGGCAATAAAGCAGCGTATGCTTTAGGGCGTGGTGTTTTCGTCTTTAAACTTTAATCCTTTTACAGTGTGTTTTCAGTTCTTGAAACAGCTAAAAATGTTAAAACCTTAGTCTACAAACCAATAGGTGACGTCATGGGGTCTCCGTCCGATCCTTACTTACAGTCTGTGGTGCAGCACAACAAATGTGAAAGCATTCACTTCAGATTATACTGTGAGCAGGTTTAATCACTACTGCGTTATCAGCAACAGAGACATTTATATTTATGGAAAATCATGATTTTTATTTTAAAAGCACTGGGGAAATAACTCCATTGATTTTAAATAATATTTGGCTTTAAGCGGCAAAAAACGTGACCTAGCTTGCCATTTTGGTTTTATGTGCATCATTTTTCATTGTAGGACATAGTAATTACACTTCATGTTGTGCTCTGTGGACCCTTTACATTAGATTCTGTTCATTAAGGGCCTTTGGTAACATTATAATGTGCAGTCATTATTGCAAGCATCATAAAACACAAGCGGATAATGAATTAGTATTAGTATTTATAAGATTGATTGCGTAGAATTAAAGCAAACTGCAAGACTTTGTAAAGATTTGTAGTCAGCAATGCAAGACTTTGGTTAATTATAAATGATGTTGGATCATTAAAGTTTCACCGACATTCAGTGATGAATCATTAAATGTCCATCAAATATAGAGTATGTACCAAAACATCAACATTTACCTGGACTCCTGCATATAACCCATGTCTTGATGAAACTTGTAGCACATGCAGGCGGTTAAAGGTTAAAGGTTAAAGGTTAAAGCCTCGTTGTTGTGGGGTCACAGTCCCCTTATTATTGCAAAATGTTTAACTGCTCATAAAGTACACAGATCTTTAGTCAGTGACACATCTGCAGCGTGTTACTTAATTCCAGTGCATCAAATATATTTGGGAGCACAACCCACACGTTAACAACAGATTGTCACCATCAATCACGAATCTGCAGCTCTTCACTGCGAGGCGTCTTCGCATTAGTCTGCCATCCCTCAACTTACATAACCGCCGTGGTCCTCGGGAGGCTGCCGAGGCCGGCTGAGATTGTATCAATGCACAGGTCAAGGGAAGACTATGACTAATTCATGAGGCTGTTTGCAGGGAACACTTGTCTGGAGTCATTAGTCGCCTGTCAGCCCCGGCTCACGCAAGCATGGGAGTTGTGTGTGTGTGTGTGTGTGTGTGTGTGTGTGTGTGTGTGTCATGACGGGGCTTCCACAAACAAGACTTCTCTTGGCTCTTTAGACATTTGAGTTACAAGAAAGGCAGAAGAGTCGCTGACTTCTGATTGGTGAGGTTTATTCAAATGCACACGGGTGTTTTAAAGAGCTTAGATCGGAATGTCAGATCTAAAACGGTTCATGTACACAAGTCGTCACTTTTTCCATATGTTCGGTGACTTCAATGCAAAGTCCTGCGCTGAAAAAACAATTATTATAAAACCTCTAATTAAAGAATAATTTTATGTGAGGAAAGATTAGTTTGAACGCAGCCCTGCGTGTTCACTGGCTTGATGACACAGTTATTAATACATTTAATAAAAATGTATTAAAAACTAACGACGATATCATAATTTCCCCTGAATACAAGACAATAATACAGCATTGTTATTCCTCCTTACACACAAATCAATACACGAGTACCCTTTTCAGAGTACTTCAAACAATTCAGCAATAAATAATAATCCAGTTGATGTTCAGTGTTCAAAACCTCCAACGATCTATTTCATTATAACACGCTTTAAACTGAATAAATACATTCTGCACAGCAACATACTGTACATACATTTATATATTTTTTATGTATTTGTTGTGCATACATGTTATGTTTTAATATTCTATCCTGTTTATGTGTTTTATTTATTTATTATTATCTTTATGATCTACTTTTCTAGCAGTATTAGGAGGTAGAAATAAAATAAACCAAGCATTAAATAATGAGGATCCGCGTTGAGGACTCTCGCTGTCAGTTTGAATAGAAAACCATCGACAGGGGAAGAAAACAGATGTTAAATCAATATACTGTTCCCATAAAGCAGGTGTGATTCCAGATGACACAGTTGACATCAGTTGAGATATTAATGAGAGAGTACGAAGCGACAGCTGTTACAATACTTGTTATATATTAAACAGGGATCTAAGTATTCAAAGCTGATTCTATCACACGCTATAATCATCATCATTAAGGATTATTGTCACCTTCTGCAAGGCAAGAGGTCAATAAGAAGAAGGGGTGGAGTTTGGGGGGGGAAGCGTTCCCAAACAGATGTTGCACAATGTGGACATTGTGACGAGCTCAAATGTGAAATGTGTTTTATTGCAGTCGTTTCAGACGGACTTCATTCACCAATAATAAGAGAGCGAGCCAAACAAATGTATGCATCATTTTTCTTTTACAAAATCTAACCAGAACAGTAAAATGCTTAATTATTTGGGTATTTATTGCATCTTTATATTATTGTTCAGTGATTATATTTATATGTACTTCACTGGCTCCATTCCTGCAGACATGAACGTTTCCCGTGGACCTTTTTAGGAGCTGCTGTCCCTCAGCACTGATTTACTCTTATTGTTACCGCGGTGCAAAAAACCCAAATCCAACACTTCCTTTGTTTTCCTTCTTTGGACAGGAAACAGTCTGCGATCAAAGAGCTCCTGTCATCCCTTATCAAGGTCTGGAGAGAGGCAGGGCTGTTGGACAAAGCTACTTAGCTCTCGATGGTGAAGGAAACATGTTTATTTAAAGACGTAGCAAAGAAGGAAGGCAGATAATTTACACACAAACAGTTGTAACTGTGGTGTCTGGGGAAATCAGATGGGGAAGTGTTTCCTGAATGAAGATTATAAAAAGCTGTGACACCTCCCTCTGACTTCCAGTAACACAATAAGAACTGAGCTTTACCTGTTGACAGCAGGAGGAAATGAACCAGAGGAGGTTTGTTGGAACTAGTTTGACAGTTCAAACTAACAATAACTGTGTTTGACAGTTTCCTTTAAATTAATGGGATTATTGTGTCGTCATTTGGTGGGTATAAATCCACCTGTCAGCCTGAGTAAAGCTGCAACAAGAAGAGCTGCACATTCTCCCTAATTGAAGTGCGGTATATGCTCAATTGTCCCTTTTCAAAACAGGAAGTGACAACCAGCACATGTAAAAAATAAAACAAATAAAAACCTTTTATCTCATTGGCCAGAACTGAATGCAAAGTAGGATTAAAAACACAAATGTGACATATTTTGTTCTGTTTTTACAACTGAACAATGAATTTAAGGCATTTAAATCCAAGTGCAAAGCACCTGTTTGCTTTCCATAGACTGTAATCACCAGGAAGGTGTACAATAGGGATCAATACAGTCATCTCTCCTTAAAATGTGAAGCACGTCCATCACACTATCAAAGGCCGTGGTATGAAAGAGTGTTGAGGTGGTAATTAAAGTTGTCAGTAGGTGGTTTGAGCAAAGGATTAGGATTCCTGGTGCTCGATCTCAAACTGTGCTGACAATATGGCCCAACCGCAAAGCCGGGGGCTTCTGGGACCTCAGCCAGTGGCTGATAGATCCATCAGTATGACGGCTTTAGTCAGCACTGATTGCTCTCCAGAGCTCCCGTTGGTTTGATGGGGCAGCGATGCGTGGAGTTTTCCTCAGTCTCAAACATAGTTCTGCTTTATTTACATGCAGCCCAATGGCAAGTCGATGAGGACCTTTCCAGGCTAAAGAGGTTCTCATTGACTCTGCTGAAAGCCTTTAAATGAAGTTCAATAAACACAATCTGTATAGTGCGGAAGCTGTTCATCCATCATCACTACACGGCTGCTCAACTAAGATGTGTATGTTAGGAAGACACAAATAATCAGCTGAACTTTCCTACATTTGAACCTTACAAGTAAAACTACAGTAAAGTTGGGTATTCCTTGTAAGACTAAGGATTGTGTAATATATTATTAATGAAATATGGTTTGTTTCAGCCTGATGATGCACTACAGAATGTACGTGATCCAATCCATCAAATTTAAATATAATATAAGACATTTATAATAATACTTATTATCATAATATAATGACTTTTTTCTCGTAAAATTGCGATCCTTTTCCTCATAACATTACTTTCACATTACTTTTTTTTACAAAACTTTATTATTGAAATCTTGAAACAGGGAACAAAGACTCCATCGTACCAGAGATTCTGCCCGTCAAGCTGTTCTGGTTGGATGCATGATGGGAAAGCTGTGGCAGACCACACCCATACGGCACCCTTTTGCTGATTAAAGCAAACCCTGAGATTTATCTGCAACCACGACATGACGTGAGGTCTGGTGCAGACACGGTGGTATGGGAATAGAGAGATAGCACAATCGCAGAACTGTTTACTGCTCAAACTGGAGGGTGACATTTCCTGGATTGCCATGTGATAACATTGTCACAAAGCAGCATTAACGCTTCCTCCTCAAAGACTGCCTTGAAACTCTTGGGGGTAATTTTAGCAAAGAAAACACACAGAGATGTTTGATGAATAGCTTCTCAAGGCTGTCTGTCAAGTACGTCAGACACAATAGTCTTTACAAAAATGAAGGTAAGAGCTCAGAAAACAAGCACATGGTCTCATCGGGACAATAAATACTAAGTTTCCTTCCTTGAAGTGGTTTCAAGGGAGTCACTGAAATCACACTGACAGGAAACAGAGGAACTCAACTAGCATGCACACTGGACTGCAGGAGATACACGTTTCTGTTGACTCACTTAAGACCATAGTTAACGTTGTAATATTGTAAAATACAGGTAAAAGAGATGCGTTCAAATTCTTACTGAAGTTGAAGTAGAGAAGAACAGTCTGACATGTAGTTCAAAAGCATGTTTAGTTTTTCACCGTGAGAAAGACTTTTAGCTCAAGTTTTGTGAAAAAAAGCTGAAGGACAAGTTCGATTTAAGGTTCATATCAGAAATGTACTTTCATCTTGCAAAAACAAAGGATTCAAATAGGTTCTGACAAGCTGACATTTTGGAGAGTTTTATTAATCTTATGCAAAGTTTAAAATCTAAGTATGCAAAGTATTCTAAAAGATTATCTAGTAAGTACAGCTACAGTGAAAAATTATAAGACTTTCTTCAGAAATTCATTGATAGTAATGACAAAGAGTCAAACGGAGGTGTACTAGTGAATTCGTACAATAATGAAACTGGATTTACAAAAATATTTCATTCTATAGTAAACTAAAAGTCAATCAAACAGAAGGCAATTAAAACGTAACATAAATTTGACCTCTGGACTGCAGAGTCTCCTAAACCAGAGCCTTCAGCTATCAAGCTCCTCTCCAGTGGAACCAGCTTCCAGTTTGTGTTCGTGAGGCAGACACCTTCTCCACATTTAAGAGCAGGCTAAAGACTTTCCTTTTTAATAAAAGCTTATAGGGCTGGCTCAGGCTTGCCTTGGCTCTCCCTGGGGTTTCTTCCATTTCCCCCCCTTTTATTGTGGGGTGTGAGGGTCTACGGACAGAGGGTGTCGTATGCTGTACAGTCTGTAAAGCACACTGAGACAAGTGTGTAATTTGTGATATTGGGCTATATAAATAAATTTGATTTTGATTTAAAAATTACGAAACTGCATCATCAACTACGTTCCGACAAACCACGATCTTTTACTAAACCACAGAAGCTTTCTTGCCTTAACTTAAACGTAATTAAGAATGCAGTTTCATTGCATGAGAGAATATAATTACTACAAATATAACTGCATTTAAACGTCAGTTTTTAACACGGACACGCAGATCAAGTTATCCCAGCCTCTGTCCTCCACTCTTTATCCTTCCATCTCTGTCTCTCACCACAGAATACATTTTCACCAGCGAGGCGCCGCTCCATCTGCAGAGCCACAGCAGCCTCATTTTTCCCGGGTACATCACACAGCCGGCTGATTGTGAAAGATGATGCACTCGCACCCCGCTAACAGGTTCACACAAGCCCACATGCTTAAGCCACCCTGGGCTAATTCAATTCCACTGCCATTCCAGAGGTAATAGTGTGTGTGTCTGTACCTCCTTGCAGTTCATGGAAGAAGGGGGTCGAGGGGGTGGGCCGGCTGGCTGGTGCTTCAAAATACAAGACTAGGACATTTGTTTTACTTTCTATTTAAAATGTTCAATTACTATGGGCAATCATGCATCTCCTGCTATGAACAGAATACATGAATAAACATACAAACAAACAAGGAATTAATGAGAAAATGTCTGTTTTGGAAAATGTAAACAACATCTTAGAGTTTAGATTTTGTCCCTTTAAATTTCCGTTTACCGTCATTATAGAAACATAAAACACATTTTCTCCCTTCTTTCATCGAGCCAGGGGAACTGTTTTTGGTTTCATTTGCTTATTTATTATTATTATTATCATTTATTTTGTTTGTGATGTTCACAGCACTGAAAAATTATACTTAAAAATCAGTTTTATTATCCACAGTTGTCAGTTAACTACCTTCTACTGAAGAAATAGTCCCTATAAAATATTTTGTATGCTTATTCATCAAATCCTTACATTTTTGAATGTCTACAAAAAATGTAATTACTTTGATTTAGAAAGTGCGCAGATGAACGCAGTGGTGGATACTATTAATGGCATGATTCAGATTGATCACATGTTTGTGTGTGTGTGTGTACGTGTGTGTGTGTGTGTGTGTGTGTGTGTGTGTGTGTGTGTGTGTGTGTGTGTGTGTGTGTGTGTTTGTGTCTTCCAAACGAGATCTTTTGAAAGTCACACACCTTAAATATCTTCCTCCAGACACCAGGGTGGAGTCTGACTTGTAATAAACAGGACAACAAGTGCCTGAGCAAATCTGTCCACTTACTTTCAGTTAGTCATGATAAGAGGGTGAACACGCTCTCATTCAGAACTCAATGTAATGTCTCTCTTGCGCTCCTCATCTACATGTAAGAGCCCAAAGGAAAGCATTTTGTATATATGGTATGGTATGTATGTTCGTAACATAACCAGCTGGATTAGCATCTCATCTAAAATTAGATTTCTCCTAAAGAGGAGCAGTTTGATGTTGCATCCCACTTCAGTGGAAAGGAACAAGCTAAAATTGCAGGAATGTAATCTACTGAGAAGGACTGAAACGGTCCATGTGTGGACGTCAAGCCTCTACGGCACTAATCGTCTCTGTTCCTCTCATGTAGTCATAGACGCATCTGCCGGCTCGCCAAAGCCTCGTACAAACACAACATTCATCTTCAGACATAATGGAGCCTCACCAACCTGCCATGAAATTGCTTTTCCCTGTAATACCAGCAATGATATACAATAGGAAGCCACATGAATGTGATCTGAAATTGATCTGAAATATACCGTGATGACATAAGATACATCCAGAAGACGCTATTATAACAATATGATGCAGCATCTTTCCCCGTTGGATTTGGTGGCATATTGAACACAAAATACTTATTTTTGTCTTCCATACAATAAAACAATTAGTTTAGATAACACAGTGACCCTCAGGCCCTCGGATCCAATTGAAATATTCCTTCTTCTGTCCTTTACCTGCCTGCCTTTCACCTGACAACATTGCAAAATCCCTTTCTGATGATCAGTTTTCTCATGTGTTTGATATCTAAGCTTGACTGAGGAGCTGCTAACAGGCTGTGAAAGCCCCGATAATGAGACCGGACCAAGGGTAGGGTGGTAACGCGTCACATAAAAGTTCATTAGCGTTGGGTTTCCAGGGGTTTGAGCCAGCAGGTAGCCAGGGGGGGCAGCTTATTAAATTCATTACTCTATTGAATCAGTAGGGGAACAAACATCTGTTAGAAAGGCCTTAAATCCTCTAGAGGCTGTTATCTAGCTTTAGTATCCAGAGAAGAGAACGCTATAGTGCGCTCGATGGCAATACATTGTCAAACTACAACGCTCCTAAATGTTATGTTCATATACGAACATGCATTAGCTGTTGCCTGGTGAACCCACAATGACCAGAATACTGCAGGATGCTCCTGGTCCCACTGCTCAGAGATAGTAAGCTACATAACCCGCCATCAAAACGCAACATGTCATTTTTACACTTGTTTCCAGTCTTCATGCTAAGCTAAGCTAGCCAGCTGCTGGATGTAGCCATATCTTTACCTACCAGACATAGCTGTGGTATCAATAACTCCTCTAACTCCAAGCTAATAAACACATTTCCCCACAATGTATAGCTGTTGCATGTATTAACACGTGGGATGCAGGATGTGAAGACCCGAAGTCTCTAGTGTCAGAGTCTTGTGCTTTGTGCGCCTAATCACTCCAACCTCCTCCACAGGATATCTGTGTGGTATGAAGATGTCACACTTCCTGGAGTGAAAAAATAAATTGCCTTTGAACGTAAATCAAGCAGCCATTATGTTTTCTCCGAACGGGATCTGGCTAATTAATGTAAACTGAGATGAATAACTTTGAACTTGTGTGCAAAAGTGAAGGGTTGAAAGCAAAGGGCGAGAAGTGAAGAAGAATAAAACTAGAAAAACCTCCATTACTGACATTATATGACAACCAAACAACCTCACTGCGTACAGCAGGATGTGTATTTCGCTATAAATGACATCTGTAGCAGTAATGCTATTATTAGTACAACTTCAGTTAAAAAAACATACTCTGATATCTCTTCCAAGCAGCCGTATGAATGTTACTGTACAGAAATAGGCTGTGTGAGACACATTGTAAAGAAAAGAGTGACGGGTCTATCGTTTACAACTGGATTAGTCATTAGGATTAGTCACGATGTGGAAGAGGCTCCACGCAGCCTGAAGCCATCCATTAACTCCATGTCACCCAGTTTAGTTCATTGGTGGTTTTAAAAAAGGGAAAAATTATGTCAAATAGTTACAGAGAGCCACGCTTAGTGTTTAGAAATAAATCCGATATAAACATTTCCGGCCTCAGACTACATCTAAAGCTGACAGACGACGTCGGTTCCTTTATTTCAGACAATGAAATGCACATAACAAATCATTACATCATGTTAGAGGCAGACGTTCTCCCACAGCAGACTGGGCTTTTTCTATTGCTGTGTAAATTAAACTTCAGCGCTCTCTGACCTTGAAACAACAGCTGCTCATTGTACTCACTGCTTTTAAGTTATAACACATTTGCATAAACTGCAGAGCGGCTGGACAGTAAATGTCTACTCCTAATTTGAAGCAAGCCATTTAAAAGAATAATGGAACGGCGCTGATCCAGGTTGTATTGGCACACACGCACACACACATACAAACTAACAGTAAAAACATCAAATGTCATGTGTCTGCGGTCATATTGATCTCACAGCAGGGCATCATGGGAAAGAACGGTGGAACAACCCACAGAGGTTAATGCACACACATTGTAACCTGCTGGATATGAGTCAATACATCACCATCTATTGACTGCACAACAGCGTGTCAAAAGATGTGTCGAGTGCCGAGCAGGATCGAAAAATGATGTTTTCTTTTATTCACATGGAGCACAAAGTGTTTGAGGTTTACTTTCAGTTTTGCTTTTAGGTCAACTGTCAATCATATTTTTTTTGCAAAACTCCAGTCAAAGGTTTCAACTGTCAAAAGTTACAACACGCTTTCCCTCGTCAGCGTCTCTAAATGGCGAGGATTAAGCGTGACACCTGAATTTGTTTTGCTCTGTGGGAAGTTTCCAGGAGTTTAGTCATAAGTCAGAAAACATTTAGCAGCTAGAGAGACAGATATTTCATTTCAGGACTTGGTTGAGACCAAAATGAAGCTAAAAACAGGGTGCAGGTGCTAATTAAAGGTGGGGGACGCAGTGTATTTCCTTAATAACCTTTCAGCATATTGTTATTCAAGTGGTACCGCAGGTTAGGCAGTTGTCTGGTAAGAATAGAGACCACATCCTGCAGCTCTCTTGTCATTTGTGGCTCTAACAAGCTACAATATCAGAAAAGAGTTTCAGAGATGGAAAGAACACGTTGCTAATAGTTTAGCCTTAGCCGTGAGCTAGCTGAAGTAGCTACAGTTAGCAGAAAGCTAAACTATCAGCAACATTTTCACTCCATCTCTGAAACGCTTCGCCGTCGCCGATATTGTCAGACTCTCTTTTTGATAAGTCTGTCTTCCGTTGCAATGTAGGCGGTTGTTGCCAATGATGGAAGAGCAACTTCCTGACACAAGCATCTCTATTTGTAGAGCAGGGCCAATAGGAACGCTCTCTCTCCCTGAAATGAGCTGCGATTGGCCAAAGTTTCACATCACAGGCTAGATTGTTCTAAAGCCTGAAAACAAAGAGGAGGTGCAGAAGTCTAGATTTCTCTAAGACCTCTTGAATCACAATTAGCTTGAAGGTTATTATGGAAGTTTTTCCCAATGATACCAACAATATAGTGCCTACTGTAGCTTTAAGACGAGGCAAGTGGAAACGGGAAACAAACAGCACTCTCTCATGTTAAAATCATTTATTAATCATCTCTTAATATTATAAACTCTGCAGGCTGTCCACTTCTGTTGCCTACTTAACAATACTGCAGTGTCAAGGTTTTGCTGCCTGTGTGAACATGTTGCTATGGAGCCACTCTCCCCGACCAAATGCTCACTTGGCCCAATTGAAAAGTACCAGCACGGCCGACTGACCACATCCACCAATCAACACTCATTAACTGTCTGTTACCCTCCCATGTGACCTTCTATTGGTCGAAACTGGCTTAGGAAGCTGTGCTCCACACAGCCAGCCCTCATTCAGGAGGTTCAGGGGGAACTGTGTTTGTCACTTTGCTAATGTTTTTGGCTTGCCATAAGGAATCTAGTGAGAAAGTCATTGGTTATGTGTGGGGAGAAATAAAAACAAAACAGATTGTCTTTCTGAGTCAGCGTTGCTCTGCGACTTTGGATGGTGGCACCTTTCTCACTGAACAAAACAAAGCTTGTTTACAGACGCAGAGCTCCCATCCCATGTGTTCTGTGAGAAGATGCAGCCACGCAGCTGAGAAACGAAAAGGTGGAGGAGCTTCAAATGTTTCTGATCAAAACACAGCAGCAGAAATCACACTGAAAACTGAACTACACAGACAGACCCAGATCCCCCGTTGTGTTGCCTGGTAAACATCTTCCACTCTTGCGCATGCGCACTCACAAGCACTTGTTACTTTAAAAAGGAACACACATCCTTTGATTTCGCAGCACCGTTTCCCATGCTGAACCATCAGATACCTCATTTTAAACACCAGGGATACTATATCTTTCTTCTGTCTGCTTTATCCCTGGTGCTGCTTCCATCTTTTATGCTAATGTGTGAACACACATCGCTTTAGTCATGAATTCACCTCGGCTCTCTTTGGGAACAAACACCAAGCAGAACAAAGCTTAGTACACTTGTCCTAGATGAGATAGCTTGATGATATCTGCCGTGTGTGAGAGTGTTTGTGAGTGTATGATGTGCACATATGTGCATGTATGCAGGAAGCAAAGAGGATCTAACAAGTGTGCAAGTGTGCATATGGGTTCTTGTATTCTATTTAAGAGGGTCTCTCTTGATCCATCTCTGGAGACTTTCCTCTCTGTAATCTATCATTGGACATGTTCATTAGCTTGCGCGTGTGCGCGCGTGTGCGTGCGTGTGCGTGCATGCATGTGCGTGTGTTGCATGTGATTCACCAGACATCCCTCGCCTGGGAATCAACATTAAGCAGTGCATCAGCTCTCCATATGCTGAGATCAGGAAGAAGAGCGTCAATTAACAGACTTTTGATCCGGAGCTTCTTTCTCATCTCTTAAAGCTGAAACACATTGTACAGTAAAGGCTGCGCAGCCTTAAAGCAGCAGTGCTCAAACTCAACACTGTTATCCACACAATTACGTTCCCATACAACTGAAGTGCATTCTCAATTAGCAGTTTAAATTCAAAGACAAACAAAACAAATGCAACAAAACATTATGGTTTGTTTCATCATTTAAATTGCGCAGACAGCTCTCCTCCCGACATGGACTTACATACATATCTGTGATACGCCTAAAACAAACGTAATCCTTCAGTGGTCCGTGTGGTCCAGTATACTTTGGAGCAATTCTCTGAAGTCTCTCCAGATACATGGTTGTCCTTCTCTGAGAGCACCGGACAGGCCTGCAATTCTTTGCGACGTGATTGAAGCCTGTTAAACTTCTTTCCTGGACAAAATCGAAATGTAATAATAATAATAACTTTATTTGTATAGCACCTTTCATACAAGAATTTCAGCCCAAAGTGCTTCACAGCTAAAACATAACAATTAGTACAAGATTAGACAGAATAAGAGCATTCACAGTACAATAATCACAGTGTAGATGTACATGAGTCTGAAGTACCATTATAAATATAGCAAAATTAAAATAGCAGAATTAAAATAATATAAAATAGCAGAATTAAAATAGCAGAATTAAAATAGCAGAATTAAAATAGCACAATTAAAACAATATAAAATAGCAGAATTAAAATAGCAGAATTAAAATAGCAGAATTAAAATAGCAGAATTAAAATAATATAAAATAGCAGAATTAAAATAGCAGAATTAAAATAGCAGAATTAAAATAGCAGAATTAAAATAGTATAAAATAGCAGAATTAAAATAGTATAAAAATAGCCAGTGTCACAGGTACATGGTTATGTATGGTCATGAGCTCTCTGGAATATCTGTTATTAATCGTTACAATTTGTTAATATGAGTGCAAAAAAAACAAGAATCTGCTTCACTGATGAGGAAACCAGAGCAGTGAAAGTAGATCCTCTGTTCAACGAGGACTTGTGTTCATCAGGACATCTCAGAAGCATGATCTCATCCACAGCTCTACTTCCCTCCTCGATGCCTCGGTGGAGATAAATGACATGATGCATTTTCCAAAATGAGAATGTCATAACCTCTCCTGTGTATTACGATAAAAAGCCACATTGGAGTAGAAAGCCAGGAAATAATCATACAGCACAGACGCAACACAACAGACGGCCATATTGTTTCCTCACCAAAAGCCCCTTTGCATCCGTGTCCCCATAATAAACAATAATCTCGATAATATTCTGGAAAGCTCTCACAGGAACGCAGAATATTGTGGATAATATGCCTTTAAACACATGCCAGCCTTTCTATGTGAATAATAAAGGGGTTGAAGTGTGATCAACAGTTGCCAAGGTAACACACGTTTGCTCACAATATGTGATCTGCAACCAAATTTAATCAAGGTGCATGAAATCACCAGGCTTTTATATGATGGGGCTACAGTCTGCCGCGCGGGACATGGAGCTACTGCAGAGCGTGATGTATTTAGCTTCATTTAAGATGAAAACACAGAGATGCGTCTATAAACAATCCTCCGACATTTACACCTTAATTGACAAACGAATGTCCTGTTAACATAGAAATGAAGCGGTGCTTTTATTTTGTTATTAAATTGTTGGAACTTGAAGGTTTCAGTTTAGTAATAAGCACAAAGTAAAACACACATAGTCACAGAAACATATCAGGATCCCAGACGGTGTGTTCTGCAGTAACAGAGGCTGAAATTAGAGAAGCACAGAATGATGTCCTCATGCCCCGGGGGGGGGGGGGGGGGGACAGAGTCTGAGGCTGAAACCAAAAGGCTTTTTGTAAATAGTTATTTTCAACAGTCGACATGTGGAGAGAAAATCCATCCAGTGGTTTTTCTCTTCTCATTTTATTTAATATGGAAACGAAGAAGGGGAAGAGCTGCCCGCTGGGTTCCACTTTACTCAACATCACTCTGCACTGCAGACTGCTCTTCGGTTTGTCCGCAGCCAAAATGCCTTCTTTGTAATTCAACCGGCACGTCTGACAAGCAAAGGAGACGACAGGCTTTAAGTCCCTCAATACATCTTTCTCTTTTCCATCTGCAGGGGGAAAGATGAGGGTTTTCTGCAGAGGAGACAACCCGGACTTTTCACTGAGGTGTCCTGGCGCTGCTCTCAACAGCACGACTTCCACAATCTTTACTTTTATTGCCAAATGGATGTCTGATCCAGATTACTCTCAAATGAATCTTAGTACTGACTGAGGGTGTAAGGCCTGCGTGATACGCTGCATGTAAAGAGGGGACGCAGATCAAATCAGAGGAAGTAATGGAACAAAAACAAAGATGGACGACACAGAAACTACTTACAGTAAGCCATAAAAATCAAATAAAGCCACTGAAACAGAAGTGAGAAAAATACTTACCTCTTATCCGGGGTCGGGTCGCGGGGGCAGCAGCTCCAGTAAGGAACCCCAAACTTCCTTCTCCGGGACACATCCTCCAGCTCCAACTGGGGATCCCGAGGTGTTCCCAGGCCAGTGAGGAGATATCATCTCTCCACCGAGTCCTGGGTCTTCCCCGGGGTCTCCTCCCAGCTGTACCTGGAACACCTCCCAAGGGAGGCGCCCAGGTGGCTCCTTACTAGATGAACCACCTCAACTGGCTCCTTTCAACTCAAAGGAGCAGCGGCAATGAAAGTGGTGTCATGTCTGTATAATATATCAACTCGTTGACACAGTCCTTCTATAAACGGTCCTGCACCGGCTGTCCACAGAACACAGAGAGAAACCAGATGTTTAGAAGTGAATGTAGAAATCATTGCTTAACACGTTCTCCTCTTATAAACACTCAAAGTTCATGTCACTGGATGAACTTTGGCACGCTGTGACTCAGAGTCGGGCAGAGCGATGGTTCTTTTACGCCCTCTTTGTGTTCCGGAGCGCTGTTGACGAAGCTCGACAGGAACGTCACCGAATCCCAAAGCAAAGGGGCCGAAAAACTGTCACCGAGTAAATCCAGTGACTCGAAAGAAATGTAGAGCAGAGGGCACCCGATCTCCCAGAGTGGTGAGCGTTCATCAGGGGATATTGTTTCATAAAGAGGGTTTTATTGAGGCAGTTTGCCTTAAAGCTATAGACGAGGAGCAAGTTTAATGTGCCATGATAAAACATCCTCATCTACCAACCAACACCATGATGTTTGTCTTGTTGTGAAGGTTTTATAACAGCTGTAACGTCTGTCATGCTTCCCATGTCTTTATTATTCCCAAGTGAAACCGTTTATATCATAAAGGTGATATTTATCACTTTATTATCTTTACATTGTGGTGAAAAACAAAGCACAAACAATACAAGTTGCTTATAGACGGACAGTAAATGAGCTCAGCCCCCGCTTCTGAAATGTTGATATGCGTAAAGCAGTCATTTTTCTTAAACCGCTTTACTTCAAGCTAAAGAAAGACGGCCCAATGATGAAGGCAATTAATGGCGTCTAAAGTAACCGTAAGCAATGATGCAGTGACTTAATCTGCTTTCTATTGCGGGGGCTATATTGAATCTGTCAAATCTGCCTGTGTGCCACAATAGGCTATTGTTTGGGAGGGGGACATGAGAGATGACTTCTGCTGGGGCAACTGTCTCCTACGTTCACACACACCTGAACACACACACACTTATTACAGCTTGAATGGGTCGACGCAGAAACACTGACTCACTTATGTACACATGTATGTACACCTGCAACATTTAGGCATATTTGCATAATGAAATACACATGAAGGGATGCACACACTAACACGTGATGCCATATATAAAATATATACAAATGCAAACAGAAAGATTGTTATGATTTATGGGTGGAATTTGGATGTTAACTGCACATTTACAGGATTTTCTCTTAAATGTGAATTGGCCCTATATATATATATATATATATATATATATATATATATATAAAAATTAAATATATATAAATATAAAATATATATAAATACTAAATATATATAATATAAAATATATATATATATAAAAAACTATATATAACTGATAAAATATATATAAACATAAAAATATTATATAAAATATATATAAATAACTAAATATATATAATATAAAATATATATATATATAAAATATATATAAATCCTAAATATATATAAAATATATATCAAATATAATATATATATATATATAATATATATATAAAATAGATATATAAAATATATATAAATACAAAATTATATATATAAATATATATAAATATAATATAGATAAAATATATATATACAATATATATATATAAAATATATATAAATACAGAAATTATATATATAAAATATATATAAATATAAAATATATATAAATATAAAATATATATATAAAAATATATATGCCAAGATACGCTGCAATACGCCAGCAAAGACAATGAGAAAGAAGACTATAAAGCTTATATTTAGGGCTGCTCAGGTTTGCCTTGGATCAGCCCCCTAGTTGCTGCTATAGGCTTAGACTGCCGGGATACACCTCCCTGCTCTCCTCCTTCTCTTCCTCTCTCCTCCCCTCCCTCTCTCTTCTTCTCCCTCTCTATCTGTATGCATTTATGTAAATGTATCTTACTAACTCATCATCCGGGGTATCATCCCCAGAGTTTCTGTGTCTCATGTGACAGGTTGCCACTGATAAAGTTTACGTCAGGAAAATAGCAGAATTAAAATAGTGTAAAATAACATTGGAAATCATGCCTAGTTTCCCTATCTGTGCCGTACAATGCTGGATTTAAAATAGAAAACCAGCTTTGCACATGTAAAGAAATGCAATGGATGCATCTGTTGACCCTCAAGGATAGACATAAAGCATTTTGGTGATTAACATTAAAAACATAACTTTTGTTCATTTACAAGAAAGCTCCACAGGGCACCTTTAAATATATCACGATGTAAACATCCTTCTTTGGTATTAGCACATTCCCCCCAAAATGTATTTGGTAAAGAACAACAGGCTGTATTACTCTTTCAGAATTCCAGACAAATCACACAAACACTGTTTCTTCTCTCGCTGGTCGGTGGTGTTCGGGAACACAGACGGCCGGCGGGTTAATGACTTCCCCGGCCGCTGCTGGACAGAGAGATAGATGCGTGGAACGAACGGTGTTGCGGTTGATTAAGTCGAGGGGGAGTCGCCATGTGTCCCAGTCGCTGTAGAGACCTCTGCTCTCCATTCATCAGCCGCTCTATAAGAAAACTAGAGCAGACCAGATGGATCACATGCACACACATGCAGCCAAGAGCAGTGTGTGTGTTTCATGTGTGTGTGCATGAATGAAATATACTGCACACACGCACACGGGCAGATGAAAGACACATGGAGGATGCTGAACGCTTGAACTTGTGTCTCGATTTCGCAAAAGGACATTTGTATATATTCGGCATTTGCAGGAATTTCACACACGAGTATGGACACACATATGTGTGCAGAGTCAAATACAATGTACACACACACTTACACACTCTTTCTGCTTTTAATTATTCAAATAAACACAGGCGCACGTCACCTCACACACTACCATTTGTCTGAATAAGGCACATTTCACAACAGTGTACTGAGTGGGACAACAAACTAATATAAACACATGGTCTCATATACAGGAAGTGCGGGATAGTTTGTACACACAGTGTCACTATCGTAGACAGAAGATGGCCATACTGTCCTTCAGTAAACACATAAACGAGAGTGGGCTGTTATTACCCAACAGCGCACACACACACACACACACACACACACACACACACACACACACACACACACACACACACACACACACACACACAGATATAAAGGCAGGAGCTACATTCATTACCGTGCCACATTAAAAGGCAGCACAAAGGAACATAAATGACTCTGCGCTCCAATAGCTTAATTGCTAATCTCTTCTTTTAGGACATTGTTTATTTCATTAGCCTCGTTTTGTGCCGATGCTATCTCCCCGTTAATTAACTTGTTTGGATTAAATGTCTACCCCTTCATGCCAAGCAAGAAACAAACAAATGCACGGGCCGTCATGAATACTGCCGAAGAAAAGACCAAGTAAAAGTATGAGATTAGCGGTTTGCATGGATATTATTTGAACTGAAATAATGTTAACGGTCAAGATTAGGGAGCCAACGCGTGCAGATGAAGTGCCCTTTCAAAGCCCATCCCATAATCCCAACATCTGGTTCCCCGGGTGGCCCGTTACATCACATGAGATCGGAGATGTCTGGAAGCCCTCACTGCTCCCTCTTTGTTTTAATCTGGTACTTTGGTGTTAATCCATCACTCTGTTGCGCTGCAGCGACAGCGTTCCCTCATTGTGTCAGACTTTGTCAGTTGAAACGTGAAAGTCTGAACTGGTTTATCTCCACAGTTTGAGCCAGCAAAGAAAATAATGGTTTGATGTAATGTACGCCGGCATTACTGTGAGAAAGAACAAACTAAAAGGCTGAGGGTGACAGACGAGGACACTGCAGGCAGAGTGCGAGGTGCATGCTTTCTAGTCTGTGCCATTACACTACAGTACAGTTCATTTAGCCGACGCTTTTGTCCAAAGCGACGTACAAGAAGTGCAAACAATCCTGGAGATACAGCTCTGAACAGCAAGAATCTTGTAAGTACAATAGCTTCAAACAGGCACAATCATATAAGTGAACACTGTCTTGTAACATACAGAAACAATAGAATACAAATTCAACTATTAGCTATAAATAAGACAAAGCATCATAAGTGCAACATACAAAGAACAATTATTTAGTTTTCTTCATGCGTCGAGGTGCAGTGGAAACAGGTGAGTGTTCAGTCTGCGCTGTGAAGGTGTGAAGACTGACTGTGCCGTTGCAATTACCTCGAAAAGTGATTTCTTTATATCATTTCTCAGAACGTGGAAACTTGGAAAAGGAGCAGGTGAGAGAGACACAAAGAGAGGAACGTGTTTGCTGGTTTGTGTAATTGTGCTGACCTGATTGGCGGTGAAAGAAAAACGATTTCTTTATCTTGTTCCTCAGTACTGGGAAATAGGACGGTGGGAGAGAAAGAAGGGGGGGGGGGGGGGGTGGTAGACGGTGAAAGAGAAGCAACGCTGGGTGAGAGAGACAGCGGGAGAATGAGAGAAAGAGTAAAACAGTGTGTGCTTATAGATGTGTGTTTAAGAGTGTACATGCACAAGGTGCGTAAAGAAGCAGAGTGATAAAGAGGCTGCAAAAGACAGCAATGAGAAAAAGAGAGGGTGCGATTAGAGAGAGAGAAGAGCGGGTTCTGAACTATTGAACGCCGTATCTGGCTGTGTACGCAGCCATCTGTACGCTGGGCCCTGAACCCATTTAAATTCAGGACGATTGCACTGTTTCTCAAATCCTTCAGAGCTGAATGCTTTTTGCACCCCGCTGACAGGCTCAGAAGAGTAACACTGCAGCTGAAAACACGAACAACAGCAGCACACCAAGGGCAGATCTCTTTGTCTGCTTAGAAAGGCAACATTATCTACCTGGCAAGACTCTTTTACAGCTGTAATCCTGGACTTTCTCTGTTTCTGTGTTTCTTATTTTCATGACATTTCCGATGATAAGCACTTCAGTGTGCGCTGTTTTTTTGTTCACAATAACAAGAAAGGTCACATTTCATTCCAGCAGCGATGCCCGTACTGTAACATCAGCCCATTAATACAAATGGATGTGGACAATGCACCACCTCTGGGTAGAGCTTCAACAATGACCTCATTGGTGAATCAGCACCTCTCTGACAAAAGCTACAGTCTTTACAAAGGATACCATCACAGAGGTTTGTCAGGATCACAAGATATATCAAAGTGGTCATCTCAAAGTCTAAAAACTAAAGGAATTTAAACATCACGCTCTGGTTAAACTCACAGCTCTTAGACGAACGCAGTGTGTGATGAGTGGGAGGCAATGCTTGGCTAAAAAGGGTCACAAGCCAAAACCTTGGTAACCAGCTGCCATCGTTGGCTCATTCAGTGCAGAGATGTGCTGAGACTCTTCAGGGACAGCAGCAACAACTAGATTAGGGTTTTATTTTTACCCTAAACTATAAGAGGGGCTCCTCACATCACCAAAAGTAGCATTTTGGGATCCAGAAAGGTTCTCTGGTGAACAAGAGGGCCATTTGGGAGCTACTTGGACCTTACCCTGTCAATGTCCAAAATACAAATACAAAGCTAAAATGGAGAAAAGCATCTTTACTGTTCGTCTGGATTAAGTCCTGATGTTGAGTTTGGTTACTTCTTTGTTGAAACAAAGGTTGAACGTGCACAGCTTTCTATGTGAGGCGTCCAGCAGGCGTCACAATGTAGATGTCCAAAACACCTCAATCCACTTTCAATGCGTAGGAGCACTGGTTCTACTGGACGCCCCCACACATCTGGTTGAATCCTGGTTAGCCTTTAAAAGAACATCAGTTTGCCAGCTTGCATCTTTGATGTTTTTCGATCATTACTCAAAACGCTGCACCACGTCAGGATACATCACTGCCTCCATTTCCAAATGTCTGCGCCGATTGAAGCTCCATAAAAAGCCCGTCACATGCATGTGAGGAGACACCACATGATGTACGCGCTGTGTTTCGCCTGTTTCTCTCGCAGCTGCCGGTGTGTGAAACTGTCCAGCGTCACATATTGGTACATCGTGTCAGAGTATCTGAGTGACTGCTATGACTCGGAGCGTCGGCTACACACCCGAAATCTAAAACTGTGTGCATCCGTGTGCCCTCTTAGGATCTGTGCATCTCATCAGCACCTATTCCATCAACACTTGGTCACTGACACTGAAGGGCAGCTTCCAATTTCAGCCAGTGATGGATGGGCTGGTGGGACGGCGGAGGGATGATGAAGTCCAATCATAGGGCTCCTTTGGGACCATTATCAATGGCCTTACTTCCTGAAACATCTGCCACCCGGTTATCCATCATCCTGCGACCAGAGAAGCCGTCAGATAGAAGGACGGTCTCAGCCATGAGGTCTGAGGCGGACACGCGACAACACCTTTTGAGCTTTTCATCACAGTATTTTGTCATTACACGATCAAAATGATAACAGAACGGGTTAGTGCGCTTTGACAAGGGCAGTATCCTCCGCCTGGAATAAATCAATGATTTCCTGTGAAGATAAGAGAACACGTTAATGAATTTCTGAGCAAGTGCCTCGAGTATATACTGTACACCCAGGTTTATCTGATCTACGGGGAGTGTGGAGGTTGTTCCCGGGAAGCAAACATCCTCACTCTGGACGAGAATCTTATTTCAAATATGAAATAATAAATAAATTGGAGAAATGCTGTGTTGTCATCTTGCAGGAGAAGTGCTTTTAGTTGCATGTATCAGCAAAGAAAGTCCACGTGACCTCGTTCAATAAAGTGAACTCTGGCAGAGAGACAATAAATGAGATGTTGTGAGACTACGAGGGTTTAAACAGGAGAAGAGTTGATATAAAAGTATCAATCACATTCCTCTCAGCTTAGACCAATAGATGTTTTTGGGAGGTTTTATCTATCCATTTAAAAAAGCACATTATCCCTGAATGTTACGCCCTGTTAGCATGTGGCGTTCGTGTGTGGAGTCCAGAGTGATATGCTCCATGGTGTTTGGTGTGATTACTCCAGATGCTGCCTAGCGTGTAACTAATGAGTCGTGCTTCACCCCGGGTCAAGTCTGAGGCTTCTGCTGGGGCTTTGAAGCTTGTTTACCCTCCTGCCTGATACCCAGGAGGCCTCCCTGCTCCCCCTACTGCTCCACTCCCCTCCCTGCATACCTGCCAGACAAATTAAAAATACCTGCGCTGGAAACAGCATCAGGTTGAAAGAGTGGGTTTTTAAAGGCTGAAATGTCACAGGCGTGTTCCTCATCGGCAGCTATGCATATATTTTTTATCTTTGCACAAAACTGAAGCCTCCATCTGCTCACTCGCAGAAACTTACGCTGCCAGATTAAAGAATTCAAGATAACAGGTGCAGTTTTGCAGCCACATTAAAGTTGACATTAGAAACAAAGACACAAACTACTAAAGAGAGTGTAGTTGTAAGTAAAGCAGGTGTGTTTAATGTCAATGTATCTTTATCTTATCTTATCTCCACCATCTTGTATACAGTGTGTCGCCGCACGGGAAAAGATCACTGGTTGAAGAAAAGGTGCAGATTGTCAGAGTAGAGTAGAGAGAGAGCCGGGATGTTCATGATTCAGCAACGCCGGATGTGGAAGAGCAGATAATGACACTTGAACATCTGCTGCCGATGACGGATTTTGTGTTTACAGCATGTTGAGCTCATTCAAAAGATGACAAAATGAGTAAAGTATGAAACCATAAGTGAGACAAAGCAGCAGCAAAGTGCAGGAGAAAGGGAACTGATAAAACAACGTGCACCAAACTGCTGGATGTTTACGTTCCAGTATCTCAGACGCATCAAACGTAAGGGCTCTTTCACGAGCGACTTGATCCAAATACTTCAGGTCCTGGTTCGAAACTATTAAACTAATGATCTTAAATGATGGATGTAATGTTAAGCACAGTTTATCTGGAGGAATATGACTCCTGAGAGTCAGTAGTAGTAGTTGCAGACCTATAAACTCTTGTGGTTGTGTGGCTCTGTGCTAATGAAAAGCAGGTACAAGGTAACAGCCAATCACTGCTCACACCCAACGCATTAAACCCACAGTGCATTCAAATCTCTCCAACATCCACAAGCTATGAAACGTCATACTCCCCAAACTCCTCCTTCTCTAATGACCGCCCATACACCATCTTTGCACCTTCGCTTTATACAAACACGGCTATCAGAGCCGGAGTGGGTAATGACCAAACGACGGTGATCGCCTGTGACCCGTGTCCACAAGGTCAGCACGGTAATCCCTCCACACCTCCGCAAGAAGGCTATCTCCTTCCACCCCCCCCCCCCCCCCTCAGCTTTATAACAAGTGGCTGGAGAAACGCAATGTCTGAGACGGATGAAAGCAGGCCAGAGAGTCACGAGGCTCGGCATCAGATGAAAATATAAAGTCAAGGAGGATTTCAGGGGATTTGCAGCATCTAGCTCAAGGTTTGCTGCCTGTGTGTGTGTGTGTGTGTGTGTGTGTGTGTGTGTGTGTGTGTGTGTGTGTGTGTGTGTGTGTGTGTGTGTGTGTGTGTGTGTGTGTGTGTGTGTGTGTGAGAAAGAGAGAGAGATGTGAGGCATTCAGTCTTGACCTTGCCACGCCGAATCCCATTTCCTTTTGGCTGTTGCCCGGCAACATCACCTTGACAGCAAGAAATGGTCGGAGAGAGAGAGAAACAGAAACAGGTCCAACGCTGACTTGATTCTTTCATATCACCCTTTGCTTCAAAAGCGATGCAGCAGCTCGTCCCTGCAGGATTTTCTTCTTCTCTTTTCAGCCCTCGTGCGACAGGTCAAAGGGCAGCCAATAGCATTTCTGCCGCATAGTGAAGGGGGTTTAGTGGCTTTAATCTCCGAGAAGTTATGGCCCTCACTTGTATCTGACCCTGGGGAAGCATCAGGGTGGTGGGGAGAGAAGATCAAAGTCGTCCGGCAGGACACTGGCACATATGGACGTCTGTCCCGCCTCCCGGATAAACATGATGTAATATCTGTGTGAGCCAGCAGCTGACCCCCGAGGGTCCAGCCTCTTCACCCCAGAGTCCCTGCACAATAAGGGATTTTTTTTTTTTTTTCCTCCACCAGCTTCGATCAAAGGGGAAGGAAATGATTGAGTGGCTTGTAACTCCCATCGAAGCTTTTAATAGAAATAAGAGAAGGCCCGACACAGAGCAGGAAGACGGAGAACACTGAGCTGATGGATCCGCAGAGGCCATCTGTAATCTCAAGGGGCTCGTGCTGTGATGATGGTACAAGACGGTTGTGTTACCATTTATAGTCTGGAGAATTGTTATAATTCGTAAGTAGAATTTAGCGAGTGACACAAACCATAAAGAATAATCTAGGTGATTCCTCACTTTTATATTCTTAGTTTTGTCCATCATTCCTGTTGGTAATGATCATATTGTACCCAGAAAGAGGACAGGAGCGGCCATGACAGTTCTTCTGGATAGAAAAAAGGAAGTCCAGGCTAAAATGAAGCCGTACGTTACTAATAATTAATAGTATAGAGTTTCCTGTGCAGACGTTTTGGATAAACCTTTGGTTTGTTTGCAACCTCCTTTACATCTTTCCTCCTCTGGGTCCTAACATTTTGTAAATACATATCTGAATCTGTATGCATGTGCTGTATGCAAGCATTGTGCATGTTTTGTCACCTTACACAAAATGCATCTTTTGAAACTTTGTGGCAAGAAATTGTAGTAAACTTTCTCTAAAAAGAAAAACAACACCTCCGTATGCTGCAAGCCTTTGGCACGAAAATTGCTTCAATATATAGCGACTGAGGCAGACAGATCTATCTATATTATATCCATAACAGCAGCATTTGTGGAAAGATGGGCCCAGGCATTTATTTTGATAGAGTGTAAACGGACAGAACCATCTAATGCATGTCAAACAGCCTCACTTCAAAATGTGGAATAAAAAGGATGTAAACATGAGTTTCTACAGAAGACGTGATGAAGTACAATGAAGACACTTCTGCACACAGAAATGCACATTTCATTTATTTGCTTTCAGCCCGAGGTATCCGGGTTCATCAGGGCATTCAAGTACAGAATACATCATTACAAACATCATGGAAAGAAATGAAGTTCCCAAACTGCCTCACACGAGACTTTAAGGCTCCAAAAAACAAGCAAACAAGTCGTTTTTTCAAATTCTTCGTCTTCCCAGAAAGGTCAAAACCCCACCAGTGGATATGTTGCTGATTCTCTCTGTGTGTGTGTACACGCTAAGCCTTTAAATTTAGACTTATTTGCATAAAGTGGTGACGTCCCAGTTGACCTTGTATTGCTCTGATTAGGGATTAAGGCAAACCTTTATGGAAAAGTCAATAAATTCACTGTTTCCACAGACTGGTCGGCTGCTCTTCTCCCTGCTCCAGTCTAAGTCGGGGAAGTAGATCGTGCAGTCTGCAGACATATTGGATTCAAATGCTGATTTTGTATTAAACAAATGTATTATCATTATGGGCAGACTGTAGATGTCTGTCAAGCCACTACTGGGTAACTTAAAACCAACATTTTAATTTCTTATCTGAGGTGTAGGCCTCCGTAGGGAACGCTATGCTGCAGATAAATACTTTATTATTGCCACGCAACAGTGTTGCTGGTAATTGTGCCGTACGGCAGGAAGCTCAGTTACAGTGCAGACCCAATCAAGTAGCCATAAGTGTAGCCATCAGCCACACAGCAGTCTAACACAGCAGACACAACACTAAAAAGAGCCACAATCCTGGAACTGGAACCTACTTTAGCTTTCTAGCTTAGTATCTGCTAGCATGGACACGTTGTTGCACTATTGCTCGCTGAACAAGCAACCAAACAAACATCCTCTGGGGAAAACTGCACGACAAACGTCGGTATACACATTTTAGACACTAAATGATGAGGTCATTCCTCTTTACCACGGCTAACACATGCCGTCTGTCCTCGCTTTGTAAAGGCCCTGTCACACATATCCGTATGACAGAAACGTATGTGGGCGCATACGAAATATCGGCAATAGGTTGATATAAATTAAGGGTAGGTTGTGATCGTTTGAAGGACGCAGACGACAAGCCGAACACGTCAGACACACGGCCCGTCACACAGCTCCGTATGGCAGAAACATGCTGGCGTTTATGAAAAGTAGCTCAAAATTTGTCCAAATACGTCCAACTTTTCCACAGCGGTGTTGTAGCTGACGTACACATAACGTATACATAACAAATTATTATACGTATGTCAAACATTGATAGCGTATCACTTACTTATCTAAAACGTATCAGAGCGTCTGGACAAAGGAGCTGGAAAAGTGCCATCTGGTTCACGTCACGCTGATGCTGGAGAACGGCTAACATACGCAACGCTAGCTGTACTGTAGAAACACGTTAATAAGTTACTCCGTCGTCAGGCATAATCTTAACGTAGGGTAGGAATAGATTATCCACTCGTTATCAATACATTGGCTGTAGGATTCACCGTCAGCCGACGTAGCCTATATCTAACGTACCTCTAACGTAGTCACGTACGTATTCACATACTGTATTTACGTAGGTAAATATTCACGTACTGTATTTACGTAGGTAAGTATTCACGTACTATATTTACGTAGTTAAGTATTCACGTACTGTATTTACGTAGGTAAGTATTCACGTACGTATTCCGTATTCACGTACGTCTAACGTAACGTAACGTCTGCATATCTTATGAAGCACACGTCGGGTACGTCCGGTAATTTTGAACATACTCAAAACATCAGCGTTCAACAACGCACCCCAGCGTAACACCACCTGCTCTTAACAAATACTACTTATACCTTACCTTATATCAACGTACACCAGCGTGTTGCCGATATTTATGTATACGTTATGCATTTGTTGGGTATTCGTCTGATACATTTTGTATTAGTAAATGATACGATATCAATAGGTTAGACATGCGTATCTGTATATGTTCACTTTTCCGATTCGAGCCGATGAAAAGTTGGACGTATTTGGACTCCAAATTTTCGTATGCGCCGGCATACGTTTATGTGTGACAGGGCCTTAAGCTAGCAAGTTTGTCACAATGTGTGCGGTTTCCGTCAGCTAAGATCCACACATTGGACTGACCACACGAAGGTTTGAACAATGTCAGCGCACAAACACACCTGATACGTAGGCTACTGTAAGAAATGCATACACAATGCAAATTACATTTTTTAAAGAGGAATGCAGTGAATGATGCCATTCTGAGAGAACTAAGTTGGCTTTGAGCAGCTGACACAGCAAACACAACTGCATCCTCTTCACTTTACCTTTAAATGATCGTCATACCAGCACCATCAGCAAACTTTGGGTAGAACAGAAATGCACAGACAGTCAAGTTCAGGAGCCACTTTACATGTCAAGAGAAAGAGCTCTTTTGAGATGGACGTCTAAGTGACCACGAGTGAATATACCAATTTTGCCTGTGACACAAAAATCAATGATATCAGCAGATTTGGCAGCCGATCGACCGGAGCAGATGTGAGCAAAAGGTTAAATGTCAAAAGCACCGCAGAACATTCCCTGGTTGAGGGAGATCCATACGCTGCAGGGTGTCATTAGACAGAGCTTCCAGAAAGGTTAGAGGAAAACACGGAGTCACAATCAGTGTAGGTTCCAGATGAAACTGCTCGTCAGATTGGAACAAGTCTGCACACGCTGCCTCACAGAAAATACAGTATGATCCAATGAGAGACGTATAGCAGATGCTTTTATCTAGAAATTGGAATTCCCATTAAGCATCGATTTGGTGATTTGTCGATCGAGAACTAAATGTGTTGAAAATGTAAAGTTTATGTAGAAAGCCAGACGGTTTAGCAAACGATCTTTCGTACCACTATCCAGTATGATCCAGATATCAGACTTCAACGCTTCTACTGCGTTTCTTCTGTCAATCAAACGACGGAAGCGAAGAATGAAACTTGCAAAATAACTCCTGTTTGCCTTTAGGTCATCCTGCTCTAAAATCTAATTCAAGCAATTATCACATTCACTTCATCAACATGTGAACAGTTTGTTTGGGTTGAATCAGAACTGGAGAAAAAGGTTTGCAAGTTGCACAACAGGAACATAACGCTGGGTAGCTGTCTATATTAGGCTGGACATGATATAGTTTAAAGAGAGTACAACAGCACAGCCTGCATTTACAAACACATTTGCAGTTTGTTTCTCACCATCTACCGTGTGGACTTCCCTTCTTGGCGATTGTGAGTATGTCATAAATTCAGCACGAGAGAGAATGGGGGTGGGGGGGGGTTTACATTAAAAACCTTTCAGATATCCAACATGAAGCTTTACAGCTGACTTGTGTTCCACACACACAATGTAGCACCACAAAATAATTCCCCCCAAAAGCAGCTTTGGTGATCTGGATGGCTAATTTAGTTGTCCAACAATTGGCTGAGCTGCACGCTGGCAGAGGAAGAAGACAAAGTAATTAGCCCTTTTCCTCTCACGTCTGACCACAGGAAGCCTAATTGTTTCGGTTGACAACACAGACAGCAGGTCGAGAGGACAAACTCAACACACATTTGTTACAATCCTCCGTTAACAGGGGGTTAAATGAAGGAAAATCTATTACCTCCGCCTTCAAAGAAATCCATATGATTTACATGCATGCAAATATAGGTCAGCGTGTTTGGATTCAGACTTAAACGGTTATTAGAGTCTTTATGAGATAAGTGTGATAAGAGGTTTCTATTCCATGTGAAGAGTATAATCCAACGCAATTACACAAAATCAAATGCACATTATGTGTCGCCTCCCTAAAATATGTAAAACACAGATCGGATGCATAACATCCCACACATCCACATCCACACCCACACACACACACACACACACACACACACACACATCCACACCCACACACACACACACATCAATGACATCATTACAGCAGGAAGAGTTAGTGTGAGACGCCTCGGCTCTTTGTTCCCACCTGTCTGCAGCCGTCGTGATGGATGTGTAACATAAACACAATGCAAAGTCAAAGTAAGTGGAGGGAGCATTTATTATTGGGTTTTTTTTATTAGATCTTAAATAAATTATTTAATTAGATTTAAAAAATCTGAAAAAAAAAAAATCTATATATTTTATTTTTATTAAAAGATCTGTGAAATAAAAATATAGCATGTAGACCTTGAGTTAATTTGTCAAAATATTCAGTTTAAATGTATTATTTATTTTTGTGATTATTTATATTTTTGCACCATAACATGTGTTTTATATTGGACATGCATAGTTTTGTTTTATCCCATATAATTAATGCATTTTCACTGACAGCGAGCCACTTTTGTCTGACAGTAAATAGGTTTACTTTTCCAAATGTCTTGCCCTTATGCACACATTTTAAGCGTTCTTAAACCTGACAGTCGTTGGGAGTCACACAAGCACGAAGCATAGCTCGACTGTATGTGATTGTAAAAGCTATCCGGAAAAGTGTGTATGCTAGTGGGAGAATCGTTAGCCGCGGTCTTGGCCAAATCCCTTATTCAGCCTTTTGTTTCACTCGGCCCCTGCAGGCCGAGATAAGCTGGATGTGTGGGCTAAGCACAGGCTAACCCTCTCAGCCATTACATGCCGTGACCGGTGGCCAAATCTGGACGATGACGGCGTGGTGGGCGAGCTCGCTGACTTTGGAGGGCAGTGTACTAAAAACACTGGAGGCTGGATGGACAAAGATGTTCAGGAGGATAGCAGAGGATACGAAGACACTGCGAGTATAATCCAATCAACATTTCTGCACATTAATCTGCTTTAATCAGAGGACTCTCATCAGAACACATGTGAGCTGCAGCCAACGCTCTTTGCCCCCTTTGACTGCGAACAACATGGATTTAAGCAAATGACTTTAAAAGACACATTATAGCTTAAAGTAAGGCCCCACTCTGGTGTCATCTCTCATCTCAAGATGCATTTGCAGATTTGCTGTTGATCGATCACGCTGTCAACTCTGCGGCACAACATTTTTACAACAGTGAGCACTTTTATTGATTGAAATCTCAGTGGCTCCACAGTCATTTTGATTCAGCTCCTATCTTTCGGCCGAGGCAAAAACTTTGGCTGAACTGATAAAAAGCTACTTCTCCAAGAAATAACTTGACAAGAGCCAATCCCAACAGAGAACTGCAGAGAGACGAGACCCTGTCAGATATGGAAATTGAAGGAGTTGCATTAGTCTTGGATTTAGAATATGAGTTCTTCGGCCTGAGCTCTCCAACCTTTTTTTAACATCTTTATTCCAGACCATGTTGCAGCATCAATGGCAGCCGAGGAGAAGAGCCGAGCTCATTCAGGCATTGGGGCCTAGATGGACAGGGTTTGGCCTCAGGTCACTGACTCCATGTTTTTCATTCGGAGCCCCTATCTTGGCCACTCTCCAGTCTTTATTTTCCATTAGGAAGAGAAATGTCTGTTCAAGAAAAGTGTAAGCCAATAGAGAAAGAGGGCAACACACACACACACACACACACACACACACACACACACACACACACACACACACACACACACACACACACACACACACACACACAGAGAGAGAGAGAGAGAGGGAGAGGAGGAGAGCAGACATGGCGAAGACAAAATGGCTTTCATTCGCACAGCAGCAGAAGGCCAGAGGTCCCTTATTTTTCCCTCACTGGTTTCTTTCTCTTCATTCCTCGCCCCCTTTCATCTCCTCTGCGAGGCGTATGGTTGTGCACCGCGCTTTCAAATCACATAAAAGATGTTTACACATGCTCCACAAGTCCCTGTGATGAGCTTGTTTTGTGGGATTGTATGCAAATCGACATAAACCCAGATCACTGCAATGAGAAGAAATACTCTCATGAGCACACGCACGTCTGGGGACTTCACATGTCTCCAACATGCACACTTGCATGAACTGTCGGTGGCAAACATGAAGTGGAAATCACTCATTGTGGTTGTGAAGAGAGAGTGTGTGTGGGGAATTATGTGTGTTTAGCTCATTTTTTGTGTATGTGTTTGTCGAGCGGAGGGCCGACGGCGTGCGGTGACAGTGATGAATAAGCATTATTAAACAGGAGACACAGGCCTGGCCGTGTCATTAATCTTCATCCCTACTGGCACCATCACAGAACTCACTCCCCGTCCGCCCTCCGCAACATCTACACATCTCAGTGTCAATAACACAAAAGGAAGCAGAACCGGCTTCTCGGGTTCTGATTGGGTTCCTGCAGCAAAAACGCAGCATCTGCTGGGTCAGAGGGAGACGTAAGAAGTGATTAACATCCGCCAGCATCGGATGACTGATGGGACAAAGAGAGAGGATGACACCTTGTCCGGTGGCTCATAATTAATCACACTCTGCTCGGGGTTGATCCACAAGTCTATCGTGGCGAATGGACTGGCTCTGAGAAGGAATGCGAACCTGTGAGACGAGGAGCGCTGACAGTGAGTGTCGCACTGCGGCTTCTGACATTACACACAAAAAAAATAATAAAGACATTCCCTGTCTGGTCAACCCTTAACTGTATGCAAAGACTGGGATGAACAGAAGCAGGTTGGGGAAACAGATGAATCATCAAACAGCACCTCAAATCACCAGGTGGGAGGAAGAGAGGAAGTAATGGCATCTGTGCAAACTCAGAGGTGCACCAGCGGACGACGGTGAAGCGCAGACACACAGGAAGATACGTCTGAATGTATTCAGTCATTTCCCTTAAACACATTTGCATGCTCTCTGATCAAACTCCCACACACCGTCAACACATATGGAATATTTACTGAAAGTTGGGTCTGTTTAGGTCATTTATTAATAATGATATTCTGAAACAGAGGATGAAACCGTTTAGTTTGTTGGGCTTTTTCTCCACTTCAATAAAATATTGTATCATTTGCCAAGGCATTGAATAAAATAAATATATCAAGTAATGTAATAAATAGCAGTGAATGATTAATTTATCCACAATTCTATGGTTGCAATGAAACATTTATGGTGAGAAATCTCATTTTCTTCCCCTGTTTAGACCTAATTATCCTTTGACAATACAGTATTAATATGCAAATGCACAGGGACACATTTCCATTCCATATTCAGCCTGAAATATTACTATGTAATATACATAATAATTATGTATAAGTTTCACAGCTTTATTAATAAATAAATATGCCCAAAAAGAAATTATAAGGATGGAAATATTCTACATTTTTCTTTTTGTCCATTAAGTCGATCACATGCTCTCTACAGCACCCACTGTGTATCCATCCGCTGAGGAAAATAGTCCCCAATAAATGCACTATTTCCTCCTGTTTGCTGAGAGTCCAGTGCCCAGCTGTTTGAACTGTTTGAACTGTTTTAGGATATTTAAAAATAGAAATTGTGATATTTGTGTCCGGATCATTCCTGCTGATTATATTGGTGTGGGGCTGAGACAGCAGGGAAGTACTGAGAGATGGTTTGTTGGTCTTTTCATGGGATATGTTGACAATAGGAAAGTATAGAATAACAGCAGCTTTACCGAATAACTAGCAGAAGCTCTTTGAAGTAACCTTCAAACCGCAAACAGCAGTCACACACACACACACACACACACACACACACACACACACACACACATTACTTTCAGCACCTCTACCAGATGGTCACACACAGCAGCGCCTCCCTCCACAGGTGGTGCTACTTTCCCCTTCGTTCACCTCATCTCCTCTGCCCTATGATCATATAACATCTGGTTCCACCGTACACCATATACTTGTCTCTGTCTAATAAAACTGTGGCCCGGACCCGCAGGTCATTTTCCTTCATTTTCTTTTTGCCATATTTTTCTGCCCATGTACAGGACGGGGAAGGTGAAGGCAACAGAGCGGCTCGAGGTCAGACTCAATATAACCTCCAGGAGGAACAGCACAGCGGATCAAGAGGTCATCTGAGCAGTGAGAGATGGAGCTGTCACTCAACAATACAACCAGAAACTAGCCCCAAACAATACAAAACAGCAAGCGACTGAACAACACACCAGTTGAAGCTCAACCTCGACAAGACCAAACCTTTTCTTCCCCATCCAAGAGCTCACGATCAACACTTCGGAAGGAATCTGGGTGTGACGCTGGACGACCAACAGCCGGCTCCTGCAGATACACTCTTTATAACATCAGGATACCTCCCCAACCTCTTCAGCATATCCAGGATGCAGCAGCCCGATCTTTAACCCAAGTTCTCCCACAATGCAACACTCCTCCGCTCCCTTCAAGCTGCTCAAATCTGCTTCCAGACTCTGGTGCTGGTCCACCATGCTCTGAATGGATCAGCTGCTTCCTACATGCAGAGTCGTATCCTCATGGATGTTTGCACTTATTGTGAATCACTTTGGACAAAATCATCTAAACTAAAACTAAACTAAACATAACAAATCGACTCAGCAAAGTGATACGTCAGGAAGTCTCATGCAAGCAATATGAAATTGTAAAGAGAATTAAGCCATGCAAACAACCTTACTGTACATACTGGATGTACTGTGTCGTCTTCTGCCACAAGGTACTGAGAGGATTTAACATTTCCTCCGCACTATTGCCTCCAACACACAAAATTATTCATTTGTTGCTCTTAGCGATTAAAATGATGGAGTCAAACTCAGCCGATCATCATTCAGGAAGTGTAATTGCAAAGTTGCACAAAGTGTGAACCAACAACATCATAATCTACAACATGTAATGCAAAATGCATTTCATTAAGAATCATTAAACGTCAAGTTTTTAGCGAGTGCAGCAGTCGTTACACATGAGCTGCACTCAACTGTTCAAATCAACAACTTTTACAGAAGTTACAAACAAAGTTTTGACAAATATACTTCAATGTTAACTTTAGTTTCCCCAGAAAATGTTCCCTGTGTCGCAGAGAGCAGCAGCAGCTGTGGTCAGTCTGACTTATTAACAGGGTTTATACACATATTGGAGCAGCAGCAGTCTAAGTTATATTATATCTTTCAGGTTTAAACTCCAGAACAACCAGTTTTGTATTCATCTGTGTTCAGAACAGCAGGAAGCACATGTTTGACCTTTTGGTCATGACATCACAGAGGGCGTGTCTTAATTGAATGATTAAATTAAAGTAAAGTAGAGAAAGTAAAAGATAAAAGAAAGTATTGCAAAATTCAACAAACACAAATAAAATGGGAACATTGACAACAAAAATATGAAAATAAGATTTTAAATGTGTTATGTTTGGCACAGTTTTGTGCAGGAATGCTGTAATTTTAAAGTTTTAATATGATTAATTCCAGTAAATCTAAACTGCAACATCACAACGGAGATGTGTGAGAGTAAGAAGCATTTTGTACTAAGGTTGAGTCCTTACTGCAGCGGCCCTGTGTTGCATGTCGCCATCTCTCTCTGTCTGTCTGTCTGTCTGTCTGTCTGTCTGTCTGTCTGTGTGTCTCTCTCTGTCTGTACCATCCCATAAAGCCAACAGTCTCTGGCTTGTGTACATCACACTTTCCACATGAGGTGTGTTTATCTTCAGGTAATGATGTGCAACAGTTTCATGGCTGCTTTGCTCCTCTCCATTAACAGTAGACATAACAATATTAATACATCTTCAGCTCAGGACAGACTTAACTGTGCATCGGCCATTAAAAACAAACCAGTCTGCCAGCTTTAGGCACAAACCCAAAGATCCGCTCACACCAGAAATGGGGAATACATACTTGTGGATAGCAACTGTTAAAGTTTCCTGCAGAGGAAGTAATTCTGTCTTCCTGCGCAGGGATCAGAGACCTCCTGCTCGCTGGATGGTTGTATTTCTCAGTCATTCCGTGTCACTAGTCCGAGGGTTGTGACTCACGTACATGTCATTCCTTTCAGATTGAGTTCCTCCACAATACCACAGAGATGAACCACTCATCCTCTCCGAGGCCGACTTGGGAACCTGCCAGCGTTAGAGCTCAGTGTCCGGCTCCAGGAGGCATCCAGGAAGGGGTTTCATGGCTAAGTGGGGCTCAGCCGAGGAGAGCGGGACGTGCTACACTCATTTCATGGAGCATTTGACGTTGGATAGAATCCTGTCGGAGTCAATGTTTGTAGGATCCTCCTTGTTTTTCCCTTTCTGCGCTCTGGAGGTCTGTGCTTTCTCATTCAGAGAGTTTATTAGTATAATGTTAAGAAATGAAGTTATGTTTCTTCTGGGCCTAGTTTGGTTTTAATAAAGGAGAGTGCAGGGTTATGTTTATTCTTTGGGCCTGGCCACCTGGACCACTTTAACTTCTCTTCTTTCTTCTGTTTGTATTAATGAGGCGACTTGTTTTGTGTCTCATTAAAACATATTTCCGGTCCGTCCTTCTCTCCTCACCTTGAGCAGTTTGCTACTATTACTCCGGCCTGAATGTGCAGAAGAAATAAAGGTTATACTTCCTCCAATGAAATGCTCCAGAGTAGATATAAAGCTAAGCAGGAAGTGCAGCTTCCTGTTCTCTGCAGATATACTGTCTGTGTTGCGTAATGTTCACCTGGAGAGGAAAGGCAATTAAAAGAGTTTCATATTGCAAAAGAGCTAAAAACATGCCGAATAAAAACGTTTTTTTTAAATATTTAACGGCAGGAAAGCAAAAGTATTAAAGGAACTAACTAATAGCTGTTAGAGACATACTGATACAGCGTGCAATGACAGAAGGATCTCATCTCACTACAATAACACATTCCTCACATACTGATAATACCAATACAGTGATTTAAAATGTGTGAATGGCCTAAATCTGCACATTTATAACAGAAAATACTCAATTCATGTGTCAAAAACATAATATAACATTGTTGAGGTTTTTAAGAAGGTCAAACCTTTTATGATAACGTAGTAAAAGAAACCTCATACCAGATGTCCGACAAGAGGAAAGAGGGTCAAATCTGCAGAACTTCCACCATGATTTACGGTCCCGTGTCTTCCCCCACTTTTGCAACTTCTCCGGCTTCCTCTCTAAATTCCAGAAGGATGTTGTAATCTGTGAGCTCTCCATCCTCAACATGAACGTCAAAGAAAAAGAAAAAAACACACTAAGTGAGCAGAAACAGGTGTCACCTCCAAACAGGCGCTTATCCGACCTCCCAGTGAGCTCAACAGCTAACCCGTCCCCCCCGCCCCCGCCCCCCTGCCCCATGCGAGGTAAGCGTGACATTAAACTAAATAATAGGCTTCGTTAATGGCCACACGGTGCACGGATGGGATAGCAGGCTGTAAAAGAAAAGGTTTAGCAGCCTCTTGTTGCGGCTCTGTTGACACAAAGGACTGCGGCTGAAATGATCCGTGACATTGCTCCGGAGGTGATGTGGCAAGCATTAAAATGTTGCAGCGCTGGCAAGGGAGAAGGAGATATAATGCAGAAAATAAAGTTTACTGGCCTCAAGAGCAGGAAGCTGCTGGTCCTCGTGTGTGTGTGTGTGTGTGTGTGTGTGTGTGATTGTTGAGATGCTTCTGTGAGATCAAGTCCTGAGAAGATTACACTTCATTTCAAAGAGCGACAACAAAACAAGTGCAGTGTTCCACCGACGTGTAGACTCTTCAGTGTCATTTAAATCAAACAATTAACTTATAAATTAAAAAATTAATTGTGAATTGATTAGTTGTATTTGCATTTGCATATTATTCATAAAACACACATTTTTTAAAATATATTTAGACTTAAGCGATCATTATATTCTGATTGGCCCACCAACATAACAGCTGGCCAATCAGAGCTGCTGCTGCTGCTTATATTTTAGGTAGCGCATCTTTAAATTAAAGGCCAAACTGAAAAAAGCAGAAAACAAATGAGTTGTGAGATGAAATTTAATAGACAAATGTACTATTGAATACAATTTAAATACATTGAGGCACTTATTAGTTTTGCAATTATATATTAAAATACAATTAGTGCTTTATCTGTTAAAAGGACGAATAAGGGATTAAAATTGTTAATCAACAACTTCAAATTATTATTGCATTATTTAAATGCAAATTTGCGAGTTTTTCAATTTTCATTCACTTCTTTTAATTTGTTTATTCATTGGTTATAATTTGGCACCGTTTGGACTCCATACATGCACATTTATCAAAGAGGTTTCTGCTAATATTTACTGTAGCTGTGTTTGAGTGCAAAGCTGCACCAGCACTCATGTATACTATTTATAATATTTCACAGGCATTATAAAAACCTGGCCAAGTGTCATGAGCACGATGCTGCGATGAAAGCTTTTAATGCCGAGACACATTAGCCTGATGTTTACTGTTAATAAAGACCTGATTTAATTGAGGTTAATTCTTGTACTGGAGAGCTGCCATTCCCCTCGATCACGGATGTTTCTGGATCTGAGTGTGCAGCTTCTGGCAGAGAGCTGAACCGGGTGAAGGTTACAAGAGGAGAATCACCTGCTAGAGGGTTTTTATTGGTGAGAGATCAGAGTTTCCAACAAGGTAATGGAAAGATTGTGGTTTGTGTTGATGGAGCCAAGAGAAACAACCCTTTAATTAAAGGAACTTCTGCAGGCAGACTCTGGACATTGCACCAAACACATGGGGCATACTGATTATTTCATGGATCATTACTTTGATAAAGAAAACTAAAAATCTGGTCAATAGGAACAAAGTAATAAATCTTTTACTCCATTATGTTACCTCACACAGCGAGACTAACCACACACAGCCCTGCTTGTGGCTGTGGGACACGAACACGTCAGCACTCAGGCTCACAATGACAATGCTAATGTTTAGCAGGCATAATGCGTGCTAGCATGCTAACATCGCTAATTAGCACTAAACACAAAGTAGGCCTACAGCTGGGGTCGATGCCAATTTTATTACTTTTGCAGGTCATAAACCAACATATTGGACAAATTAAAATGTTGACCTTATAATAGTGCTAAATTAAAAGTCACTGGCAAATACCAACAACATTAGGAAATGTCCTCTGGGGACCATCGTGTCTGCATGTTGGTGTAATGAAGACCGTATGTAGGCTCTACTAAAACAAAGCAACCTTCTCTCCTACAAACGTACATCCTCCTACAGCTGAACAGCATTCTCTATTACGTTCTTAATATTAATGGGACAAGGCTGTACAAAGGAGACCTTTATGAAACATAAAGATTTGTTCTAAGAGATGAAGCCCAGGCACACCTGTTTGTTGTTTCACCTACGGTCCCACATGAGCTGCAGTAAACCCCAGAGGCTCTATGCATGTTCTGTATTTCAGCAGTCTGTGAATACCAATGTAAAGAGGACAGAGACAGCAAAAACAACATCCTGTGTTCTTATAAATTGACGCTTGTGAAAGCTAAATGTCCTGACTAATGCAAACTGTCTGTGTGTGTGTGTGTGTGTGTGTGTGTGGGGGGGGGGGGGTTCCTGAGTGCACCTTAAAGGAAAAGCTCTGGTTGAATCTGACCAAGGCATGGCAACACAATTTTCTGCATGTACAACTCTCTCTGAAGCTCTCACTCACTCACTCTCACTCTCACACACACACACACACACACACACACACGCACACACGCACTAATAAAAAGAACAGACTGCCGTGAAGGATAAAAGCACAGAGATTTCTGTGTGTCCAGCTCTTTTCCTTATGTTCTCACGTCTCAGTGTCCAACACATAGAGCCGGTAGGCTTGAGTAGCATTAATGGTCTTTGGTTCGGACGTCACCTTTGACCTCAGAACAAAAACAGTAGCAGTGAGCTGCTCAACAGATCCCCTTGTGAGGGACAATGGGAGCGAGGTTGGACTTAATAACAGGAAACACAATGGTGTTAAGGGAGATTACTTCAGTGTGTTCAACAGATAGCTTACACAGGGGGACACAGCTTGCAGAGAAGCCAAACGTTTGGTTTTTAGTTACATATCAACTCTTGCACGATTCTCTCATGGGATTAATGATGTTTCAAATCGTATATTATCGCTTTTGTATCCGTCAAACTTCTCCGTCGGTCTCAGAAGAAGCCGTCAGCAGCCAGACATGACAGATTTGACAGCAGAATGAGTCCCTCACGGTTAATTAAAGACTCATTTGATCCCGGTTCAAAGCCGGGGCCGAGGAAAGAAAAGGTAGAAGAGGCATGAGGTTGTAAACAGGATGGAACAGCCTTCCGTTTTATTCTACATTTGATATGTACAGGAAAAGTGGCTGTACACATTTCTTAATATATCATGTAAAAGTTTTCTGGAAAAAAACAAAACAATTTCACATCAGCTTCCATTTCTTTTTATACTTTAAAACACATCACGGTACAGCATGGCTGAAGGCAACGGGATACAAATACACTGGTAACCGCTCGTAAAGTGTTGGCTCTTGTAAATAAAATAAAAAAAGGTTCAGGAAGGAGTACCCCTAAAATGACACATTTTAATATGATATTAAAAATGTTTAAAAACACTCTGTAGTTTGTGTGTAGTGACAAACAAATCACATTGTGTCCCTCTTTGTGTAAAACATCATGATATAATATCAGGCACTTATCGAGACCCCGTAATTGGACCGCTCAACAGCAGAGTCCACGACGTGTAGAGCACAGAGTACATCCTGAAGGTGCTACTCTGCATTTCGAGACGCACTACTGTTCACAGCAGGAAGCGCTGGCCGCTACAACCAAACACTAAAAACCATTCAGATATGTTTTACCCTCACCTACACAGTTTGTATCTTATTTGGTAACAGTTTTATTGTGGCGTTGATTTAAAAACACATTGGCAAGGGGCCATCGTGCGCTTGTGTCGTAACACCCGAGTTCATACATAATGCAGAAGGGAATTTAAGTTAGCTTATAACAGAGTAGCATTGTGAACTTTCCTCAGGTTAAAATACATGTTTATACACTGGAATAATGCCATTGAAATTCAGTCTTTAATTTCTTCATATTCTTACTCTTTTTGTTCATCATTTATTTCCCCTACTGAGCGTGCATCTTTCCCAGCAAGGGGCTGCATTAGCCAACAGGAGATAATGCATGTCATGCAGCTTCACTCGGCATATGGAGTGTGTAGGAGTGAAGGGCAATTACACACCGTCGGTTTGTTTTCCACAGCTCGATGATGGCCATCTTTTATTTTTTCGTATTTCCCTTTTGTTTAAGGTTCGACCTCAGCTCGATCTCATTTGTTCGCTTGCAGGCAGAGACAATCATGTCACAAACATTAGTGATGTCAATGAGGGGTGGGTACTAAGAGAATCGGTTGCCACCTACTGCAACAATTATAGTGGTGGGCTGTTTTAAGCATGTGTCATCAATGCCCAAGGTCTTCTTTTCAACCCAGGTGAGTTAGCATGACACATAATTAAAATGTCACCCAAAGTACAAGAACACAGTTTTGGTTAAATTTGTTCAGATTTATGTCTCCACTCTAATACAGTGGGGTAGTAGCCTATAGTTATATTGTATTTGTGGTATCTTTTGAATATACTGTGTGAACCTATTGTGCTGTCGAGTCCGCTAACTGACAGTTCGCAAGCTAGCTAACTGACAGTTCGCAAGCTAGCTAAGTGACAGTTCGCAAGCTAGTTAACTGACAGTTCGCAAGCTAGTTAACTGACAGTTCGCAAGCTAGCTAACTCAGAAAGCTATTGTGACTAGCATTGTTCTGGTGGGCTAACTAGCCCTGAGTGTATGTAACCAATGTTCTTGCACTGCCTAGTTTGGGATGACACACAGCAAATAGCCACAGGTTGGATTCAAACCGAGGGTGCAGCTGTAAGGACTCAACCTCAGTAGGCCTAGGCTACATGGGCTGCCCACTCTACCAGGTGAACTTTGGGGGTTTCTAGAAGAACGCCGTTCTAAAAGAAAATGTCAGTACATTTTAGAGAAGAGTGACGGCTAAATGCATAAAAAGGTAAAAATACAGAAAGCAATTACAGCAATTGAAAACAATTTAGCCTTTTGTTAAAAACAGGAGAAAAGCTCCAGCTAATCTCACACTGGCAGGCTTATTGTCTCACTACCCATCTTTATTCTGGCTCTTTTTTTTGTTGCTTTTATTCCTCTCTTTATGTCAGAAGCCGGGCCCTCTGTCGGTTCCTCTGGTGGCAGCGTTCTTTGGCTCTGGCAGGCAGCAGGTGGCTTGTGATGAAAAATTCAGTGCAACGCCTGACTCGGGAGACGGGGAGGAGGAGGGTTGTAGTGGGTAGCAGGAGGAAGAGTAAGAGGGAGGGGAGGGGTGAGATGAGAGGAAGGTGGGAAGTGAGCGAAGAGGAAGGGAGGATAAAGGCGGGGGTATTGAGGTAGAAGAAAGAAAGGTAATAAACAGAGAAGCGACGAGTACGAGAGGAGGTTGGGAGCCAGAACTCCAGACAGACAGGCAGGCGGGCCAGCAAGTCAAGCCCAGAGCGGTGCAGGGGGGCCAGGCAGAGGATCAGAGCTGTCTACCCTCTCTGCCTGGGTCTCCTCCATGGAGATAACACACGGTATGAATCATTTATGAGGGGGGCTTTTTATTAATAACACACACACACACACTGTGCCCTGCTTCTTTCATACACTTTGCCTTGTTTTTCCTTCTCCCCAGGGAGTACTCAAGCGAGAGAGCTCGTCGCTGAGGAGAAAACACTGGAAGCAGAGAAAAAAGAATGCAGAGGAATGCCGGCAGCTTCGTAGAGGTTGAATGTTAAATTTAGTGAAGTGGGAAGGGCTGATTTGTGACCGATGGGACGAGTCAACCACGGGACACTTTGTAAAGCCACGACACACGTACTTGATTGTGAAACATGTACCTTGTCACATGCCCACACACAAACCCACTCAGAACCTGACGCCTCCCCATGGGCTCAAAAGAACGCCCACTCACTTGCCTGTCTGCCCATTTGATTGTCAGTACACGACGGTGCCAGACCTCGATGAATAAGAGTCCTGGACGAATATGAACAAGCATTGTGTTCGTGAATGCAGAGAAGGCACTAAGCGTCTCGTGTCTGTAGGAGGGTGACTGACTGACTGGCTACGGGTATAGGTCATCGGCACAGCGAGGGATTGTACACAAACACCCACATACTGAGCACACTTCACATCTGTTTACCTCTAAGATCATCGCTAAGCTATAAGACCTCTAGGTTGTCTCTTTGTAAAGATTTGAAGCGTTTACTTCTGCTGTTTCTTCAAGGTAATCCCCTCAGCTCCTGAAGCACAAGTTGTCTGTTCGGCTCTTCATCATCAGTCCAACAATACCGCTCAAGAATAAAAAAGTCTTCCTTTCTCTGACCCAATTCTATTAAGCCGAGCTAACTGCGAAGGCGAAGGCGGCACATCATGGCGGTACGGACCCTTGGGGGAGGCAGGGTCTTTCAGGTGCGCTGTAGGGTACCCATCATAGCTGCTGGTACCGATGCTCTCCTGCGTTAACTTCCCTTTGGCTTCCTGCTCTCGGCGCCTCTGCTCCTGCCTCAGGAGCTCCTGGGCCTCCAGAAGTACTCTGGCGTTGACCCCACCGCCGCCTGGGTAGCCGTTCCTGGATCCTTGGTAGCTTGAGTACCTGGGGTTGTCCTTTGCTGTCTGGAAGCCCTCGCCAGGTGGGTAGGCCTTATCCCATGAGTCCTGGGAGATGGTGCTGGGGTTCTTCCTGGGTTGCCTGGTGTGGAGAGAGGAAACGAGAGAGGAAAATGTGAGATATGGTTTACCTTTTGGTTTCATTAGTCCTTGAACATAAACCTAAATAATACATCTATTATTGGTTTGAACCTAGTAACCCTTTCAATGGTATTGTGTATGATTTAGGGGGATCTATTGGCAGAAATGGAATATAATATTCATTATTATGTTTTCATTATCTTATCATCTCATGACTTCAAGAATTGTTCCGTTTTTATTAGCTTGGAATGAGTCATTCATATGTGCTTTTATCCCTATGGGAGACAACACAGTAACCTTAACCTCAATATCTTCATAGAGTGTGGGTACAGTTTCTACAGTAGCCCAGAATGGACAAACCAATGTTTTTTCAGTAAATCCTACACACTGGACCTTTAATACTGAAGAAAAAGTCAGAATTTTATAATTGTGAGGCTTTCTTTTGATTGATTTGTGACTTTGAGGAACTGGGATTTCTGATACAAAAGGCATAAAATCGGTGACGCAGGTTAAACAATCACATATTCTTTATTTCTCAAACACAAATACTTCATGAAACATTCATTTGGAACGTCTTTGCCACATATTGTGACCCGTTCTGGTGGGAGAAATATAGCCGGCAACAAAAATGTTTGTTCAAAACCCATCACCTCTTGGGAGAGGGATTAGTGCTTGTGTTGGAAAATGATTATACTCCCAGTTGCATGTTAGCCAAGATATCAAATTAAATAAAAATAAGCCTCACAAACGGCCTCTGGGCAAGTATCAGCCCACAGTAAAAACATACAGGGATAGCTAACCATGTCAAAGTCCCCTTCCAGCCCATTAGCCGTATTTCAGACAGACGGAAACAACCATTGGATCTGACAGATAGCACCAGCAGACCTTCCGCAGGTGCAAAAATGAGGCGACCATCTTGTCCGCTATGGATTGGATATTGGATTGGATATTTGACAGCTGACATGTGTCTTAAAGGCACGGTTAGTTGTCATGCTTCGGAGGTGCTGCCCTGCCCTTTACCAGAAGAAAATCCAGATGTGTGACATCACCTCTCATTTCTGCTTGGCTAGCCTCTTTGTGGCAGCCCTGCCTGTGTGTGTGTGTGTGTGTGTGTGTGTGTGAGAGAGTCCATACGATATGCATGAGTGCCCCAAGCCCTACAGCTCCACCCATTTATCTCGAGGGCATGGCACAACGAGAGCAGAGAGAAGAAGACACACAAAAACATCAATTGGCGTTTGACTCGGAGCCATGAATAATTAGCAGGTTTATCAGCCAGCTGTGAAGAAATCTTATTATTCCTGTGTTTGGATTTGAGTAGGAAGAGGAGAAAAAAAATCCTTAATGAGAATAGAAAAGACCTTTGTTTTTATTCAATGGAGATTGGATGCAATTGGGAATGGATACGCTTCTCGATCGGTGAGATAGGAGAATATAGCCCAGGTTTATTCTTGCACACGGTTGAGTGATTCCAATTTTCAGAGACAGGCGTCCCCGGCATCTGATTTCATTTCATATGTTGACAAAGAGGCCAAAAATGGTCTTTCTCCCTCCCTGCTGAGAAATGCAAACCAGATCACTCCTCTGTCTGAAGCTGTGCCAAGAGGGGGGGGGGGAGCATGTACATGTGTGGTAATACAGAAAGATGTATACGGTTGTGTATTCTGTGCATGCACACTGTGAAGCATGACAGATGATGAAACAGAAAGGGGGGGGGGGAAAGGTGACAGAGTGAGAACAAAAGAAAAGAGACTTTGTGAGAGGTTGTAGTGCACGGAAAAAAAAGTCATGTGGCTGTGAGAGCAAATGCCACTGCAGCTGTTGTAGACGACCTTAGGTTTCCATGATGGCGTTACTTTGGCTCGGAGATCAATGGTGCTCGGCGGTGATGAATATGAGGGCCCTTCATCCGCCATCATTGTTTCAAATGGCAGCGGTTTATTTTCACTCAGCTCCTAGTTTAGGACAGGGTCTCACCCAGGAGGGAACTGACCTTTATCTAAAATGAAAGCTGGTTTTTAAGGAACGCTGCAGCCATTAATCACGTCTCCACTCATGAAGAATTCTGCCCTCCATGAACAACACAGGCCCAGATGAATCCCATCCGGGCTGTGATCCCCTAAACACCATATTTACTCTGTCTCCGACTCCCATTTCACGCGATGGTATGCTCTAAGTCAAACAATAGTTAGTGTTCTCAAGATACTGCAGCAGGGGTTATCCAAACAGAACCGTTTCTTAATGGAATTAGTGGGAAAGTGACGGGACGGCAGGATGTTGCCTCTGCCCGCTGGAGCGAGACTGTAGTTCATTAATCTTTCAGCAAAGCTGCCTGCAATATTTATCAAGGAAGGGATTTATGTCGATAACAGTGGATTAGAGTACGATGGTGAAGTAATAGAAGATAATGTATTTAATGTTGTATATGTATGGTAAGTGCACGTTGATGATGTGCACCAGGACGGGTCTGCTCGGTTTGACCTCGCAGGGTGTTTGGTAGTTTCAGAGAGTAATTACAGAAGGCTTAGGAAACATAATAACTTTCATTAACATCCCGCAGAGTTCCAACCTGCCTTCATTTCTTTTTAAGTAACGCTTCCAACCGTGTGTTTCATTGTTAATAAGATATATGCATAAATATAAGAACAATGTATAAAGACGGTCCTGAGGATACTGATTATTGAATGTTTTATAGATTGTAGAGTGTTGAATAAAACCCGACTCATACTGACCAAGCACATTAGCAAACAGACATCTTGTGTGACGGTTCACATTACAATTATATTTTGTCAACTTAATAAAGATGACAATGATCATTTGATGAAAGATATTTAAAATACACGTCGTCTTTTATACATGTTTGTATTGTATTGTTTCTTTAAACTTATTTTATACTACGCAGACTGAAGTTATGTAAAGAGTTCACTCGGAACATAACATTATAAAGAAAGACTTTTAAGACCAAATCCAAGAAATACCATAAAATTACATTTAAAAAAAAAGGTTCCCAGACCTCCTTTGTGTACCCGCTACCCCTCACACACACACACACACACACACACACACACACACACCAGCACTTCCTGGAACAACAGGCAGTCATATCATGCTTATCAAAGGGAATTACATTAAGGGAGAGGAAAGCAATCATGTCGGATTTATGTGAGAGGGTAACATGATCTGTGCATTCTGAGGCTGAGTGTGTGTGTGTGTGTGTGTGTGTGTGTGTGTGTTTTAAAACTGACCAGCTGTGACCCTTTATGTTACACGTATATAATCTGCTATGATGACTGTAACGAGGCTATTACAATACATCTGACATAATCAGACAGGCGTGCACACACATCACTTCTTCAGATACATTACATCTAAAATAGATACAAACACAGTCACAACCTCCTGGACACATCTCATATTAGACAGCAGGAACACAAGACCATCCAACACACACACACACACACACACACACACACATCTCTGAGCAGCACATATTGATTGTAAGAGAAGCAAACATCAAACACACTATCACATGCAGCCCGTCACACTCGCACTGTGTCCGTCACTCTTACCGTGGCAGGGAGCTGTACTGCCTCTGTGCCTGGGCGAACGAGTCTCTCTCCTCCTGTCTCTGCCTCTGCATCTGAACCTCGACCGACACGGAGTGGCGACCCGGCTGGCTGTAGCCACCCTGACCGTTGCTGCTGGCGTTTGACTGAAAACAGCAAGATGGCAGCTCGGTTAACGCCGACGTCCCCGTCGTGATCATCATCGATCTGGTATTATTTCACATAACTTACATGCTGTGCAATAAATAGAGAGGGAATTTAACATCAACAGAAACAAACCATGAGCCACGTTCCATCAAACAAACATTTATAAGTCATTAAATATGAAGATTAAACATTCAATTGAACAACTTTCCCATAATCCACTCCAGTTATAGTGACTTTCATCCTGTATGCTGCTTACAATAAAGATGTGATGCTTTTACATCAGCTACATGTGTAGTGATGGTTTAATCCAGCAGTTGAGAGGAATGTCCCAGACATTAAGTACTAAATGTATTTAGAAACAAAAAGCTTATCTCTCCTTTAAACAAATATAGATTACCCTACTGTTATGATTTACACATCTTTGTGCATATCAAGGTCCTGCTGCCAAAGGAAACATCGGATTTAGAGATAAACTAATGAACACATGAACCCTTATTTCAAATTCAAAGCATGAAAATCACCACAACTGGAGTCACTTTGCACACAGGAGCCGTCCCCGACACAAGATACCTCCCAGAATCTCCCACGGCCCCCTCCCTCCACCCCTCAAGTCCAAACCACAGACACTTACCGGCAGTTAGACGGGCAGACACACCCTGAGCTCGTCTCCTCTCAGGTCAAAATGAAGGTGAGACAGACAGAGGGAGGGAGGGAGGGAGGGGCCATGCTGGAGACTCATAGCAGGGGTAGTGATGAGATGAGGTGGATGTTAGTGAGTGTTAATAACGGAGACAACACTCCACCTGTTGACATCGTGACAGCCCCCCCCCCCACACACACAGCAGCAGGTATGTGTCCATGTAGACAGTCAGGATGTTTGTAATGATTTATTAATTCAGTATTAGAACGTGTAGACCACACACTCACACACTCCTCTCATCACACAGGCTCGACATCATCTCTCTCCTCAAAGGGGTTCAAGTCTGTACTTTGTACAATGTTTGTCCAACCAGGAAGTATTTATACCCGTTCTCACAGAAACCATAGTTCAAACGGGGATAATGGCGTACACTTGTATACACGTTGTCCTCTAATGGCACTCATGGTGCTGCTCTCTGTTGAAAGAGACGGAAGTAGCTGCACATTTGGGTAAAGAAGTTCACATCCTGCTTTCTCGCCTCACATGTAGACGTGACAAACTGACGGCTAAGGTGGGCCTGATTGACGGATGCTACGACCCAATTAGGAGAAAGGTGTCGCTTTCCGACAATTTGAATATCCACCCCTCCCCCTTTACCCTAATCTCAACCATTTTAACTACGTGCCTAACCCAAGCTAACCGAAGACCGTAACAGCCTTTGTTAATGTGAGTGCACAGACACACACAGACACACAGACACACAGACACACACACACACACACTAATATCTCTCTCAGTAGCAGAGCACCACCCCCAGGTCCAGCCCACACTTGTACCACAACTCTTTCCGCTCCTCCAAGGTTCATTAGCGGTGTGGGTGCAATAACTGTGTGCGGATCAGTTGTAGCACAAAGCCAATCTAATTACTTTTATGGCTGTGCAACGTGTTGAGATCCTGGTGGCAGCGCTGTGGGAAGTCTGAGGGAAGGCCATAAAACGATTAAGAGTGCTAAAGAGACACTCCCCTTTAAACCAAATGATCATCTCTGGGATTGATTGGCACTGCCAGGCTGCTCGGCTGACAATGAGGACAGGCTGGCAGACAACTGAGAGGGAGGGGTGAGCTCCCCGCACATCCCTTATTCCATGTCGGAATTGAAAATTGCCCATAAATTACGGTCCCAATATTTTTCACATGAGAAAAAAATCCCTTTAGCGGTTTAGGAGTGTTGAATATTCCTGGGACTGTTGGCTCCTCTTCCAGTAAACGGTGACTGTGGAGAGGGGGGGAGAAAAAAGCCTCAAGGAATCCAGATAATAGCAGCATTAAAATGTTACAGTACAATACAAGAGGCAATATTATGCCCTTTCTAAACCCTCAACATCAAGCGAATGAACTCCTCTATTCCCACAGTGGTATAAATGAGTGCAATAAAGCTGCTGCGGAGCTGCCGGGAGAGCGGGCATCAGTCATCCTAATGGAATTAGACCGTGCTACCCACAATCCTCCCCTGCTCCCAAAACTATAGTGAAAAAAGGCAGGAGAGCAACAAAAAGAGATATTATACCGATACAAGTCATGTGGCTAAATAGGGACGGCTAAGAAAACAAGTTGTGTTGAAAATGGATAATTGGGCCAATGGAGCACAGAGGGGGGACGTTGTGGGACAGTTCAACTAGACTTCACTAGAGGTGTGATAGGACGAGGTGAGACTGAGGTCGGGTGTCCGAGCCTGGCTGCAAGGTGCAAGGAAACATCATTAGTGCTTCCACGTGGCTGTTCAGAGACATCTGTGGGACATGACACTAACGCTGAGTGAATTCTGAAAGGATTATGGCTGCAATTCAAGATTGTTTGTTAAATAAATACTTGATATGACCGTGTGATGTCTTCATTTTGGGGTTTTAGGCTGGATGAAATAACTAAAGTATTCCCCTTACAATGATATCTTCACATGACTTGAAATGAAAATGATCCATTACTTCATCACGGATCAAACTAAATGATTATTTGAATCTTTTCAGCACTGAAATGGACATTTTCTTGTATCTTACAACCAATTGTTTTGTCACATAACAAACAGCTGTCAGTGTGTCACGTGCAGCAGCTGTCCTGGCGTGGACTGTAAGTGGGGCAGTTGTAGGTGAATTAAGAAAAAGGACACGGGCTCCTTGAGGTTCGCAGCACATCACGGAGATGAAGCAACAGAATGTAATATATGCATGAGGAAGGTAATTGAATTTCAAAGACACATTCTGCTGTTTTCCATATGGCCCACTAGTATGGCATGAGTCTAATAACGTGCAATAACCATAGCGAGTGTGAGCTGCACTCTGACAGGGAGAAGAGCTTTAAAAGACCTTTAGAGGGTTCCCCCGAGTGAAAGCACTGAGGAGGCATCAAATGTCTGAATAAATAGAAATGCATACATGGAAAATGTATACTTTTTGGTCCCAAATGTTAGAATGACACGCTTGGTGAGATTTGCAGACCAGCTTATTGTTTGATTAGACAGCTTTTCATTTAAATCATATTTTGGAGTGTTTTTTATCTAAGCAAAGTTTTGTACGGCTGCATTTAACATGACTTTTTTTTTATTCTACTAAACCTCAGGTATCTTATCTGTATTATAATATAATATAAATAATATAATATTGATCTGGTTAAAACATTGCTTTGCCATCCACAACAAACGATCCAGGTCCTGCAGACTGTAAACCAGTGAAAAGTCAGAAACCAAAGTAATGTTCCCAACCAACAAACCAGCAATTAATAATGAATGTACTGAGTAGAACCCCACTGTAGCAGTAAGAGGCTGAGGAAACTGCTTTTAGGGAATTCCACCAATTGATGTGAACATATTCAATCGTTTGTGTTGAAAGGAGCTAGTTGAGGTGGTTCATCTAGTAAGGAGCCACCTGGGCGCCTCCCTAGGGAGGTGTTCCAGGTACAGCTGGGAGGAGACCCCGGGGAAGACCCAGGACTCGGGGGAGAGATTATATCTCCTCACTGGGAACGCCTCACCCCAGTCGGAGCTGGAGGATGTGGCCCGGAGAAGGAAGTTTGGGGTTCCTTACTGGAGCTGCTGCCCCCGCGACCCGACTCCGGATAAGCGGTAGACGATGGATGGATATTCAATCGGTAAAGAACCCTAAAATGTTCAAAACCTCGTTGGGAGCCAGTGGAACCTTTAACCCTTAGAGCAGGGGTGTCAAACATGTGGCCCGCGGGCCAAAACCGGCCCACCAGAGGGTCCAGTCCGGCCCGCGGGATGACTTTGCAAAGTGTAAACATTAGTTGTTTTGATCATAAAGTAAAATACTGTTCCAGATACCTGTGACTACATGTGTTGTGTCTTTGTAGACACACTGTGATCTGTAAGTTGTAACACACATGTGTAAATGATTAACTGATAATATTGTTGAAATTGCAACTTTTCTTCTTAAGAAATCTCAGGTTGTTCATAATGTTTAGTAAAAAGATAACATTTGAACATTTTCAGAATGTATTTGTACTTTTTTGCACTAAATCGAAGGAAACATGTGGAGTTGTTGTTATTTACAGGTTATCATGCTGTGATGTTACTGCTCCGGCCCACTGAGATCACATCGTGCTGCATGTGGCCCCTGAACTAACGTGAGTTTGACCCCCCTGCTGTAGAGGATGAGACCTTATTAGAAATGCTTAGAGTGTGTGTCTCCTAACGTTGAGTTTTCATGGGAAAGCTTGCAACAATAGTGAATGTGTTGCAGTGGATGTAAACAGACATAACGCTGCAGTATTGTTGAGCTCTTTAATTGAGAGCACGCTCGGCTGTTTAGAGACAAAGAGAGCTGACCTGCGCTCTTCTTTCCCACACTGTCCTGCTCTCGCTGTACAAAGCCAGCTGGAATGTGCGGCAGTCTGTCGAGCCCATTAAAACGCATCACTCTGGTTAATACTGCCCAATGCAAAACAAAACTATACATTTTTATTGGATTCATCCCCTAAAAAGAAAAAAGGCCGGAGCACAGGTGATTTGATTTGTGAGCTCTCACTTTATCATTTCAATTATAAATCATCAGATTGTCCCATTGCACACCAAAGCTACAGTGGCAAAGTGTAGTGGAGACACCAACAGTAGAAAGAGTTCATACAGAAATATAGAAAAACACAAGTGTGTGCAAAAAATGCCCTTGTATAGAGAAACAACCAACAAGCACAATTTGTATTATTTGTTGTAAAAGGACGCAGTTTGGGACAACACACACGTGTGCCACTTATCACCACAGCGTATATCAATCGTAACAACATGTATTGTGACATTATGTGTAAAAGTGATAAAAAATGTGCGTCAAATCGACAACAATGTGCGTCGTCCCAAACTACATGAAGACATGTGGTGAAAATGACTCGCTGTGTAAAACAATAATATAATACAAAGTACACAGAGATGCTACCAAAAAAAAAAATAGTAAAAATGTATCTTCGAGATTTAAAATTAGCTACAACTGACTTATTCATATAATCATAATTAGTTATTCAAAACAACGTAAAACCAAGTACACTTGAGTCGCGGTGCAAGGAAGCAGGGAGGACTAAAATAAATACTAAAAATATAACAAGCGATTTCATCACCTCCAGAAACTTTGAAGGCATTCAGGTTTTTCCCGCTCATTATTACCCCATGTTGCTTCAGAGTGCACTAATTATGCCACTTCTTAGCCAATGACGCTTTGAATTAAATACATTTAGTTAAAATCCACACAACCCTGCGTTGAAAGTGTAAAAAGGCACAGTTAAAACAAAGGGTTTACAGTGCAGACGCCCGCACACACAAACAATGTGGAGACACACCCTGGTCCATGAGTTGGTGTGTGGGTGGTGTGGATGATGGACAGACAGAAACAGGGGCGACGGATGAGTAGAGTGGGTTGTGACAAGTGGGTGGGGTTAGTGATGGTTGCGTCAGGAGGTGTGCAAACTCCTGCATGCACGCGGTGGAACATGTGAGGGGTGTTAGCATTAGCACGATTAGCCAGGAAGGCCCATAGAGGTTAAGGGTAGTCCTAGTGGGGACAGGGGGATATCATCAGTCTTGTTCATGGCTGGTAGTAGTGGGGTTAGTGATGGTTAGCACCATACTCCAGTAAGCCACAGGTACTGTTTGGTGCAACACTGTTAGCATTCTCCTCATGCTAGCATTGGAAGTTACACGTGCAGAGTCTTGGTCTGGTAGAGCTCGTTTCTTGACATTAACAGTCTTACAGTCTAGCCATCTTCTCCGGCCGGTAGTGGATTTGAGTTACAGGCTCCTGTCATTTCAGACACTCACCCAGGGCTGCTCGAAGCTGTAGGTCCTCCTGCGGTCGTCGGGGTCGTCCGGGACTGTCTGGGCCTCCTGGAACTCCTGCCTCAGCCTCTGTATCCGATCGTGGTTGCTAGGGGCTAGTCGGTTACTGGAGGAGAGAGGAGAAGGAAAAGAGGGGGGAGAGATTGATGAGTGTGAGAGGATCCATTGTGAACAAGTAACCTGGTTTTATCAACGCAGGCGGAGATGGCCTACAGGATGGAGTTCTTTAAACGTGCTTTGCTCGTGAATTGATCGAATGCACTGGAAAAGCGGCCCAGATGTGTAGCAGCCAGATACACGTGATGAGTAAGAGCAGAGCTGAGAGCGGGCTTACAGCAGAGCCAACAGCAATATGAATCAAACTAATGTTGCCTCTGATGTATTATTCAGCACAATGAACAAAGACTAGTGGTGAATGGTGAGCAGTACCACAACACGCACCCTTCCTCCACCATCCCCCCCCGGCCTCATATCGTTCAACTACTGCACTACTATTGTGTGTTGCAGCCCCACGGTGCTTACATCAAACAATGCTGCCTTCAGTGTAACTCTCATGGTACACTGAACAAACCCACTCTAGCAGGTCACTCACAACTAATTGCACAAAAACTGGTACTTTTTAGACTGTGTGCATGTTCAATTATTAAATAACTATTAAACTAACCCTAACATTCATATCGGCCAGCCGACCTAACACACATAACAACTAGGGTTTTCCTTTATGCATCTCAAAACAGTTTCAGATATTACAATGGTAAAAAGAAACCTGCATGGTCTTGACTAGACTTCATACATCAAATAGTTTGTTGACAACCATGCTGCTTAGTGTACGTTTGTTTTTCATTTCACGTACAGAGTTTTTCTCTAACAGCTAGTGGAAGGAGAAGACAAGTTAGTGTTGAATATATATGGCCTCATACAGAGGAAAGGAATCAACACATTTTCCCTCTCAAACAGTGCGTGTGTGATAAAGGTTTCAAGGTTGGTGAATGATGGACCAGCGGGGGGGGACGTTGACTCTGAGCTCGACTTTTCAACTCGACTTTCTTATCTCTAAAAGTCAAAAAGGTCAACTAGCAACTCTTTCCAGTCCCAAAGCTCGCCTTTAGTTTGGTTTTACAAACCTTCTGCTTACGTAGGAAAACTTTAAGGTCAGCTTAAGGATTCGATTAAAATGCAGACAAAGTAGATTTAAAAAAATAACAAATGCAAGAAAAAAAGAATGGAAAAGAATAAACAAACCATCCACATTAGATCAGTTTAAACAAGACTATAATATCAATGTATCTTTATCAGGATAAAGTATGCAATAAATACTTGATTTCCCTCTATCCATCACAAAACAACAAGATAGCGGGCTTTATAATGCTATAATCTAAAACACAGCAGCTCCACCAATTAGCCAGCTGTTAACTCCAGACGCACACAAAGCCAGAGCCAAAGAGCAGGAACCTGTCATATGTGATCCTGCTAATCTCCATGATGTGTAACACAGCCGCTTGGCCTCTTTAGAACATAGCTGACCTGATAGGAGGTACATGTGTGACCCTCTGGCTATGGGTCAAGGCCTCAAAACCAGCTTCAGCAGAAAGGCTCATATCTGATAGTAGGTAACCAGTAAACAGATGTGTGCAGCAGAAGAAGGAAAAAAGATCAGAAAGATTAGAATTTGCTGTCATGGATGAAGCAAGTCCACAGTATGAAGAAGCACAGGGATTCAGTCTGAACTCAAGGCCAGTATTTGTCAGATGAAAGCTGTTGCCTCTCGTGAAATGGCCGCTCAACCCTGCAATCAAAAGTATATCATCATTAAGGTAACCTCTAGCCCCATACTACATGCTCCAATCCTGCCCGAGAGACTGAAGAGAAGAGCAACTCAAATAAAGGGATCGTTCTACTCTGACAAAACACTGTAAATCAATCAAAGAAGGAGCAACACTGTAATGCAACTGAACTGCCAAAGAACCCAGAGACCGGGAAGAACAGCGGGCTGAGATTTAGTCTGAGATGAGCTTCATCCTCTGGACAAGCTCACTCAATATCTGGCACTGCTATATGGGGCTGAAAGGTCACTGTGTGGCTTTGTTGAGTGGAGCGTCTCTGGGACTCAATAACAGCACTGTGGCTTGCTGACCGGGCTGCCAGCAAAGCTGTTTACACCGAGATGCACCCTGCCTTTCAAGGCCGGGTGTGCCTCCTGAAAAGCTGTCCGTGGAGGGAGCTTTGAGAAGATCAGAGCCGCTCTGCTACACTGTGTTCTAATGAAGAATGGTGAAACAGAGGAGTTAGAAAAAAAAGAAGAAGCTTGGAGAATAAAACCGAGGCAATCAAAGGGAAATTCAGATAATCAAAACGTGGGTTATTTAGTGAGCTCAGTCACTTGGGTTCACTTTGAACCAGGAAGTATGTATGGGGAACAATGTGACCAAATTTCGCCTTTTCTTCCAAATACATTCGGCTAATCTGAGATTTCTGTGATCATTTGACTGCTTGTTGCTCTTCTTTTTATTGATGTTGCCATGATCCTAGATCACAGCAATTGGTGAGAACAATGCTACTATTTCTGATGGGTTACATTCAAATTCAAGACCTATAGCTGTGATCAGGAATCATCTCTTGAACCTAGAAAGGTTCTGAGGAGTTGAGAAGTCTGCATTGTGGCCAGACTTCAATCCGACATCTACAAAGCCAATATACATGTTCAAAATACGCATGGTAAAACACACAGATTTAAAAGAAACAAAGCTTTTGAGAGCAAGATTGAGATTCTTGCTTCATTTGGCATAGAAGAAGAAGTGGTCCCAAATTGGACCCAACTGCAAACTAACAGGATTTATCAGATCTGTGCTGTCACTTTAAAATCCTCTGTGCAATTGACGTTGCCTTCACAGTTCCCAATCAAAGCATGCCAACAGATAGAAGGAAGGGCTCTATGGAACAATGTACAGTAAGTGACAGAGGCAGCTGATGGACAGAGTCCTAATCCTGTGGATTATAAATGAATGGCCTGATTCACGCAGCCTGCTCTTCCCATGCCTATACGAGGATCCTTCAGACCTACCACCCTCTGTAGGGCTATAAATTTAAGAAACGTCCACTCATTTAGAGGATTTGGTGACTTTTAGTGGATCAATGTGCCCTTGAAAGTAATGCAAAGCCGAGGGTGTCTGCACGGTTAAACAGAAACAGCTGGATTCGACCCCACCAGCCACCAGCTGGTCCACACAGACCATCCGAGCGTATTCAGCGAAGTGCCGAGGCCTACGTGGTGGAGAGATTCAAGTGGATCTTCTGTCTGTTTTGGGACAAGGGTCCTCTCGGCGAGTGGCTACAAGTGGGGTGACCTTGAGGACACAAGAGCGGCATTGTTGGTTCACACTTCAAAGTTTTAGATGAAAGCATCGCCCCAAGCATGCAGCATAGATACGGCACTGTGCGAAGGACTACCAACACATCCAGACAAGACTTGTTCTTAAATCTTACCCAAGTCTATTCAAAGGTTCATCTTTTGCTCTTATGAACAGTTAAGGATTCATATAAAATCAAACCTCGCTCTGAATAATACACGGATTGTATTCTGAGATATCCCATCTATTTTATTTATCCTTATTTTATAATAATCAACTTTTTAATTAAAAGCCACCGTCTTAATTAAACATTTAATTAAGCACGGGTAGTCATGGGATTCTCATCTCGAATGTGACTGTTGTACTGAGCGGCTCGCCAGCCTGTTAAATAAACATTTACTGATGTACCGATACGCATGTCGTGATTACGTGTGCCGCGTGAACGCAGCAGCAGTTAGTTTCTGTAATCTTATCAGATGGGGGGAGGGGAACTAGGCCCTACATCCTCTGACAAAAAGAGAGCAGCTGGTGGAGCCTTTCTCTGCTGTGAAAAATGAACTGAGATGCTGAAGATGATAATCCAGGTCTATTGATCGAAGGCTCGCAGACAGCTAGGAGGGAGACGGATGCCCCTGCTAACTGGTGCTAGCGGCTAACGCTCCATCTGCGAGCTGTTGTAGGGCACAGTCCCCGTTATCTCCGGCACAAAGAACGCAAATATCGGTCTACTTACTTCCGCAATCACTAATCTGAGCGATGTTGCTGCGACATGGACATCGTTGGACTAGAGAAGTTAAAGCGTACATTTCAAAAAGAGAATATAGTGTAATATTTGTGACATTAAAGATGGATGACGTATGGTGCAAACCTACATTGCCATATTGTTGTTTAATGAAGGATAGAGTTGTGTAGGACTCTATGTGACGCAACATCTATGAGTATATTTGCGTTAAAGCATACGAGCATTAGCCGTAGAAAGAGGGAAGGCATAGTTTGTTTAATTATTTTTGTTTCACTGAAGATGATTGTCATTATATGTTTTATCATGTTTTATCTGACCATTTAACGGCTAGAATTGTTTTATTAAAATCTTCTTCCGTTTGGATGATTAGAAAAGACTTGAGTTGTGTTTTCGGAGTCCTTTTTGTAGCAGATTTGATATATTTAGAGCTTTAAATGTAATGTTTTTGTACAATAAAATATGCTTATTTTTGACAAGTGTTATTGCACCACTGTTTAATTGGTGTCTCATAAGTGGGCCAGGCACACTGGTTTACATTTAACATCCAGATGTGTCACTTTGATGAAACTCCATATTGTTCAGAGTTGCTGTAAAAGAACAAGCGTGGTCAGCTGATCTCCCTCGGACACTTAAAGGTTAACAAAGGATTATCTCAGATGCTTGACTACTCACAGCCTCATTGGTGTCTGTTGATGCAGTGGAGAGATTAGAGGGGCCAAGAGGCCACAGTGTGTGTTGTGTCTGAGGCCATTTAGGCTCTTATTAACCCGATCATGCTTTTACTCTGGATTACAGGCTTAACCCTGAAACACGGAAAGAGCCAAATTGATCTGCAGAAACATAGCAATTAGATGTCAATCGATACAATATCTCCACACTTAGCAACTCATTATCAAATCCCTTGCATTTGCCTCATCGAGTCAATTGACTAAGTAAGAATAAAGTGGGACTGCATGCAAGCCGCACAAACAAATCCGTTAGTATGCAAAGGAAGACAAACAGTGGCGCAGAATTTAACATTCTGTGTAGGAGCTTGTGTTGACAGGGAAGTTAAGAGGCTAATGAATCTAGCTAACACATTCAGTAACCCAGGCCGAATCAGACACCATCTGCAAGTTTGCGGCCCGGCTCCGATAAAACCGCTCTCTTCTCAGAGGGCACAGCACTGGAGCAGCGCCGACACGCCGTGCCAAGCTCAGTGGCTCAGTGTGTGTGTGTGTGTGTGTGTGTGTGTTTGTGTGTGTTCATCAGGAGAGAAATGTGGCACTTTAGTTGAGTTGGTGAAATGCTGCCGTAGGAGGAGCAGTCACTGGGCAGCATTAACAAGCGCAGCTCTGCACAGAAATGTAGGTGGTCTTGAATACACATTATAAATTGACTGATAAGTCGTGATCCGTGACGAAGTGCGATGAGTCACTGCTTTAGTTTCAGTTTCCAACCGTGGATAAACATTGACATACTGGCTTCTCTCTTGACTGCAAAGGTTTACAAAAAATATCTTGGCTTTCTTCTTCACTTTAAGAGTTTAAGCTTAAAATAATCATCCCGTCTGAAACTGATTTCAGCCCATAAGGGATATGTATTGTTTTTGGAAAGAAGAGAAAGTAATTTCCTCAAACTAACACTAAGCCACTTTTCTAAAAAATTCATTCCGTGCAGCGCGTGAACCCTCGCACAGATCCCGTCCCGCAACTTACAGTAGCATTCATTCTGAGCCTTAGCAATCCTACAGGGTGTCAACACTTGTGCAAAGCAGACAGTAAACATTGGAATCCATCGACGGAACGGATTGAATTTAATTGGTTTTCAGTTTTATAGGGCATCTCTATTTTTCCAGGGGCACTGCTGGGCAGAAATGTCAGAGATGGTAATATAATGTTTGACTGATATTGATGCATGCACACATAAACACACACACACTTTTAAACCCTAGATAGGTAAACTGGTCTTCGATTTCAAGCTATGGCGCCACTGGAGGCAATAATGGCGTGGCACACAACGATGTGCCCGCTTTTAATTCATGGGACAATTTCATGCTTGCACACATTAGCATATCGACGCAGGCCAGCTCGATTACAAGCAAATAAATTGGACTGTGTTCCTCATATCAGTAATCCTGCCCTACTTTTAAGGAAAGGTGGAGAGCATGCTGTCCTATGTGGGCGATTTAAGTTTCATTACTCAAATCCCTATCGGCTCGTGCGGTGGAGCCACATTTGAATACGTCACGGTAATATCTGCAGGGGCATTTCACATGTGGTTTAGCAGGAGCTCCAATCCCATTTCCTCACACTCGCTCCCAATACTGTTGTTCTAATGTATTCTGAGATCGAACTTTACGTCAGGATTAAACATGTGGAGAGATTGTGTTGGCTCTAATCTCACGGATGCCTTCAGCGGACAATACTATGGGATCAGACGTTATGTAAAGCATCCGTCTGCCACGCCTCTGTGTTTGTGACTCAACAATGTGTTTGGCATCATGATGACGGTAACATGGTTGGCCATGGAACCAGCATTTAGTTTGAGACTATCCTCAGCAGAACAATGACTTCATTGGTCGTTTGTTCAATTATTTTAAATATGGTTGGAGGTGCTTTTCTGGTAAATGACCTCGAGTTATTACGGTGTTGTTCAAGTAGTGTGACTTTTGCAAAATATTATTGGGAAGATGTCAGGGTGGATGGTTGGAAGTAAGACAATGGAGACTGCGCCAATGAACAGGCAACATTGGTTTCTATGAACCATGATGCCAATGTTTTCCTTTGGGTGTATTCTGACATTAAGGACAGAGGAGTGTTACTGCTATTATTATACTATTTATACCCCCAAGTCAAATTTGCTTTGCAACAGGCAAGAAAGCTAACCATCTCCCGCAGCTATTTGTATTTGTTCTTTGAATAATCTTTATATGTCATTCTGCAACACAGGGATGCACAATTAAATGCAGTTGTAGCCTGGTCCATTTATGTAACACAAGAAAGAAACAGGACAAACACAGAACAGAAGATAAACAACATTGTATTCCTGCAGTGCAAAAACAATGGCGAATTCTCTGGGCAGATAACATGGCTGGCATCTTTAACATTAAATGTTCTCCACGTTAACACTCGCTCCCGATCTAAGATGCTATCACAGTTTCAGTGCTTTGATGTAACGGTGACAAAACAGTGCCTCGTGTCATCCATCAGTGACAGATGATGATCTCTGTAATAACAGCAAGCAGCTCAAGCGTATATAAAACTGTACAAGTGTTCACACACACTACAGACATACTCAACGCACTCTTTCAGCTTTCAATCCACGTCCGTCTTGGTCCTTCTCTCCAGTCATCTCACACACAGATAAAGATACACACATACACACTTGCTCTGTCTCTATCACACCTTGCTTCATTGCTCTTTCCCCTCCACACTGACACTGACGCGAGGGTTAACAGCAGACGGTATCCATCACGCCACACCGTTCAATCAGTCAACGAACAGATCTGTGCTGTCAGATAAGCCACTTATTGTAATATATCTGGTTTTCAAAATGCCGTTATTATCCCACCAATCATAACCGATGCTTACAGGCCACTCGTTTTCTGTGATTCACAGCTTATCGCCGTGATTCAGCACATTCTGTCACCTGGGGAAACTGTTACCAGGCAACACGGTTTGGATATAAGGTCTTCCGAGTTAATGGCTTCACCACAGCCAGCATCGCACCTACTAATTATTCCTTTCTGTGTCAACATGGTCGTAAAGTAGGCTCTTCTAGCCCATTAACTTGTAGTAGTGCTTTAACAACTCTGCAGAGAAGCGAAAACTAGTTCCAACCTGCCTGAGCCCACAAGAGCTGTGTTTTTCTACAGGTTGTGCAAATTACCGGGAGAGTTTGAGGACGCAGAGTGAGATGAAAGTGTGAGGGGAAGAGGAGAGGAGAGTGCGCCGTCTTATCAGCAGTGGATTAGAGAGGCATTAAAAGAGTCCAACTTTATTTTTTACATTTTATGAGGTCTCAGCTAAACTAAACATTGATAACAAGCCCTTGACTTTTTCATACTTATGAATAAAGTTCAGTCTGAATCAGAAATGACATTTTCACAAAGTTCTCTGGCTCCTGTCTTTTCAATGCTGGCAGAGCATCACAGAGTTTCACTGAAAGATTCTTTCTTTGTTGGAACAGTTGAGGAAAGAACGGAGCCTAAAACTGTTCAGGTTTCAGCAGCATGTTGCGTCTGGATGCAGGGGACACAAGCGATGTCCCTGTAAACCTTACACTCGATAAGTCACCAAGTAGTTTCAATGACTGACTGAAGAACAATGGATGAGTTGCAGAGGTGTGACCAACCTGCACTTAAGGCAACAAGTACAATTAAGACTATTGCCGTCCCAAGATAACCTAACTGGTATCTTATCTTGAAGTCTTGAATATCAGGTTGAAAATAACACATCTACATAAAGATGTGTCTTAACGGGTGCAGAAATGGCAAAGTAAAGAACCTGTCCACCATCACAGTGGTGGGGGAACTGGAGGCTGTGGGTCTGAGTGTTATGCCCCCCCACGTGATTCTCAATACTTGCGCTGCAAAATTAGATTTTCAGGAAGATTACACTGGATATGAAAAGGACCTGAGGGCGGTTCGATCTGGTCAGACGAGAGACACAAGAAGAATTAGATCCTATCCAAGGTGCGGTGAACCAAAACAGATAAGAGAAAAGGGCCATACTGGAACAACTGGATGGAACCAAGAGGAAGATCTGTACTCTTCAGGACTCTGGTAGATTTAGCAGTGACAAAGGCTGCTATGCAGAGGAAATCACGCATTTGAGATTAGTAGAATACAGGGAAGAAATAACTGCAAGGACTAATAATGACTTGTGAAGCTATTGGATGCAAGACTGAAAAGATCTTTTTACATACAAGTATCAAAGAGTGAATTACACAATGCAGCCTACATTAGCCAGCTGCTACTTTGATCTGTACATTAGGAAGCAAACTGTGCCAGTGCGACATTATTCACAGCAACCAGAGAAAGGATTCATCTCTTATGTGACAGAAGAATGGATCACCCTTTAAAAAAAGGGCAGAAAAAGGAAATGAGGGACGAGACAGAGAAAGGAATAGTGAGAGAGAAGTCATTTGGGCGGCAGCTGAGGCGATTGTAGCTGAAGGAAATAAGTAGAGCGAGGCTGAATTAGAATTCCAATGCCAGTTTTGGTGAGAAAGGTAAAGGTTTGACTGATGCGTATCTCCAGCGCCGGCTGATAATTGTGGTGGCGCGGTCTTGGGTAAGGAAAGGGAGTGGGAAGAAACGAAGGCGAGGGGAGGGAGGAGGACATTGAGAGAGAGAAAAAGGAAATCGAATTGGAGCAGTGTAATTTCTGGAGAAGGCATCGTGGTCCGGCACGTATGGCGCTCGCACTCTTTCTCCCTGTCATGGCGACTGGGGGGGAGGGGGGCGGGGGTGAGGGATGGACGTCTCACTTGTAATGGTTCCAATTTTCAGAGAGCTGTATAATACTGGCCGACAGAAGCATCAGCAGCATCTGATAAATCATAATCTAAGTCAAATTAGAATCCATAATCATCAAGAGGCAGGGGGCCCTTTCCCCTCTGTTTCAGGGCTGCATCCGAGGAAAATGAGACTTGAGGCATCTTGTGACAGCAGGCAATTTTGTGAGAGAAAGAGCGAGTATCTGATGTATGATTGCCATGGTAATGTGTGTCCCAGATGCCAGGGAGGCTGCTCTGACAGAGGCTGGCATTTGGTGAATGCATGATTATAACATGAGCCCATTCACATGTGCATTTCATAGCACTACTTTTTATACAAGAAAAGAGCTCCTGACAATAAGTTTGTCAATTTTAAAGATATTTATTTGATCTATGGTACATATACTGTCTACTTGTTACACATGTTTGTTTTAGTTATAAATTAAATGTACAAATGTGAATTTACTATATTGTGACTCGTGTCTACTCTCATCCCGAAATAAATTCTGTTACCAAATCATCTAATGTGCAGTAGCTGCCAACAGCCAGAAATGTGTTTTTCCAAACAACTCCTCTTGGGAATGGAGCTAAAGTGCAGCACTGGTTCAGCAAGCATTCATTAAAAACTGGGACTCTACACCGACTTCATGAAATATTTAATATACAGTAGCTTTTGGAGGCAACGACATGTTTTCCGGACCACCAATACAAATGTGATTTTGTGCAGAAATACAAAGAAGCGTACCTTATTACATCTTCTGCTTTGTAAGCACCCGGAGCTCTGCAGTTACTTCCTTAAAAAAATAAGACGGTAACACACAAATAACCTTGGATTCATTCTTTCTTATATATATTTTTTAAAGGTTAAGCAGAGGCGTCTCTTTGGTGGTTGAGACCTTGAGCTTTTAACACAACTGTAATAAATGTTAGAGATGGAAGGGCGTTCAGACCCAACACAGCTCTGCGTTAAAAGGTTTGTGGCTCGACATGAATCCAGTAAGTCTGCGTTTTAGAAACGGAAAAATCCATTTGAACACTGAACTTTGGTTTATCGCACTATGAAACAGGATTTTACAATTATTATGGAAAGATGTCACTTCAACTTTTCTGCTGGACAACCTTGAGTTTTGATTTCTTCTTATTAGAGAATGATTTGGTCCGTCTGAACGTAGCCAACGGTACACGCTGATGTAAAGCCAGAACAAAGCACAATAATACCGGTTCACATGAGTGGTAAGGTCCTGTTGCATCATTACCGCCCCTCACATGCAGATATGTGGCGTCTGTGGATGTAGAAATGTCAAAAGGAGCCACAGGATGTGCAGAGCTCAAGTGAGTTAACTTGAAAGGCAAAGTAGGAGCGGAGCTGATTTTGGGTTCTTTTTCATTCTGTGATTAACGTTGATATTTGAGCTTGAAGGTCAACAGACCAGTTAATCATCTTTTATAAACACCTGTATGTTATCAAGCTCCTCTCCAGTGGAACCAGCTTCCAGTTTGTGTTCGGGAGGCAGACACCCTCTCCACATTTAAGAGCAGGCTAAAGACTTTCCTTTTTGATAAAGCTTATAGTTAGGGCTGGCTCAGGCTTGCCCTGGATCAGCCCCTAGTTATGCTGCTATAGGCTTAGACTGCCGGGGGACACCTCCCTGCTCTCTTCCTTCTCTTCCTCTCTCCTCCCCTCCCTCTCTTCTTCTCCCTCTCTATCTGTATGCATTTATGTAAATGTTGTTACTAACTTATCATCCGGGGCATCATCCCCAGAGTGTCTGTCTCTCATGTGGCAGGTTGCCACTGATAAAGTTTACGTCAGGATCATGAATCGTGGCTGCGCCTGCTGCCCTGGTCCTGCTGGACACCGGGAAGCCTTTTTGACATTTTCCTGGATTCATTCATACTTTCTCTTTTTCAACACAACATCATTTCTGTCAAATGTTGTATTTGTACTATGTTGTTTATCCTGTACACACGACATCTATCTAATATTAATGTTAATTTAATTCTCTGTTTGTTACGGTGCTAATCTTCAGAAATATACTTGAAAATAGGCCCATAAAAAAGATGCAGCAAGGGATTTATGCTTTGGCTTCTCACATAACTAGAAACATGGTCGTTATTGGACTCGACATATTGTGGTTTGGCTCAACCACAAAAGATTAGTTATGCTTTCTTCAGCTTCTCAGAGACATTTGTAGAACTAACAGCCCTTTCTCCCTCCGAACATTTACCTCCTGGTTAACCTCTCCCGGTGTAACAGATGTTAGACTTGTTTAACCTCACATCTGTTATCCCAAATCTCCAGAGTCCCGCAGTCATCTTAAAGGAAATCCTGAGCACCCTCCTCCCTGTCCTCCACCAGCAGCAGCTGAGAACGCCACCGGGCAACTACAAGCGTACACAAAGACTTTCCTGCTTCTCTTCCAGACAAACATTTCAAAGGGAGGCCAACCATGAAACACCCATAGCATCAGCAGGGCACAGACGCTTCCTCTTTCTCGCTTTCCCCCCCATTGACTCAACCCCCCCCTCCCTCCCTCATTGTCTTCCTGGCTTTCAACTCGATGCAGCCTGAACTCCCGTTTGTGCTGACCACTGGGACTCTTCGCAGGTGGAGATTCTGTAGGATTTGGTGAGTCAGAGGGAAATTAGTCCTGGAAGTAAACTGAACACGGGGTGGCAAAGTGGAATAGCTTACAATTTGTCACCATTTGTCTTCTGGGACAGTGTCGGGGAGGGAGGTTTGTTGAGGTAGACTGCAGTGCAGATCTAATAGTGTTGCTGCTGTCGGTGTTATGTTTGTGTTTGTTCCATTACTAAATCATTTCAAAATCTAATTCAGCCAATGAAACGCTTTTTTATGAGTTTTTAAACTGCTGCAAGAACCAGACAAGTAGTTTTGAGATATCTGCATCCTGATGATTGTTTAGACACAGGAAACAAGATCCAGGTACAAGTACACATCTAAGCAAACTGGACGCGATCATACGCGGCCTTCGGGAATGTTAGCAGAGCTGCAACGATTAGTTGATTCAATCGGTCAAAAAGAAAATTCATTGGCAACTATTTTTGGAAATGTGTTGCATCATATATGACGGGAAACTGAATAGTTGTTTACTAGTCTGTTGGTTGAGTAAAACTTTGAGCTGTGGGAAATGATAACGCACTTTTAAAATAGTGGTTTAAGACTAACATGATGAAATGTTGTCACACACACACACTTCAGGATGTGATCGTTTCAAATACAACGACAGACTTTCACTAACAGACGAAAGGTAAACTGGTAAATGTAGCCGAGTGATGGAGCAATAAAAGGCAACAGTGCGTTCTGTTGTGGACAGGTGATACAGTGAACCTCCTGGACAGCTGACTGGAGGACCCCCCCACCCACCTCCCTCCTCCCCACCCATGATACAGTCTGCTTCCTGGCAGACAAAGCTCCCAGACTCCTGTCAAAACTGGACTCTAACCGAGAACACAGACAGTCTGTTTGAAGGGTTGACAGAGGGACTACACTGAGGCTGTGTGTGTGTGTGTGTGTGTGTGTGTGTGTGTGTGTGTGTGTGTGTGTGTGTGTGTGTGCATATGAATGAGATGCACTTTGTTTCTTTCCTGTATACCTGTGCATGTAGTTTTCATTATATTTTCTATTTAAAATACTTTCCTATATCAACGTGTGCTTATTAAAATATTTATATCAAATGTTAACATTCTGATTTTCTCTGTTCTATATTAAGAATTTAATAGTTTTAGCTTTTTGATCGTTAGTCTGACAGAACAAAATGTTCAACCAATAAACTCGGTGCAGCTTGTGCTGTGATTTAACTGCAGGGTTAAACTTTACAGATGTTAATCCAACACTGAAGTCAAGCTAACTTTTATCACAAATAAAAAGCCAGAGCTGTCGGCTTCAATTAGAGCGGCTAAACGAGTTTTGGACAGGAGTGTAATTGAATATAGAGTAAACAGCCCCCCCCCCCCCCACACACACTTGTTGTTCATTAATCTGCATTAACAGAGAAATCCTCCTGCTCTACCTGACGCAACAGAGAGACACATGCAGCCACATGAAAGTCATGCGAGTGCAGCCCTTCAAAGAGCCCCCATGGAAAACTCAGAAGGTGTCACACAGTTTTTGGCAGATACCCGTCACACGGTTCTCCACGGTTCATCTCCCCCTGGGGGGCTGGCTGCTGTCACGAGAACGCTGTCAAGATCATTGGATGGGAAGTCTTTTTCCAAAAGGACGGAGGGGAAGAGAGGAGCTTTAGGGTGGCAGATAGAGTGAAGGAGGAAGACAGGAAAGGAAAGGAAGCATGATGGTGGAGGGAAGGTGTGTGGGTGTGGGTGTGTGTGTGCGTGTGTGTGTGTGTGTGTGTGTGTGTGGGGGTCAAAGGAAGACGTGATAAGGTGAGACAGACACAGCTCTGCTGCAAACATACTACATGTTTCCTCAGCACATCAGTGCACTACACTTTATATTACGTGCTTCCTGGAGTACGACAGATGAAGACGGGAGGACATGTACGTTGTAGTTTCATGCATATCATATTGTTCGGGGATTACGGTTGTTATTTTTCCTCTAATCGTAGATGGGGCTTGTTCTGTTGTTGGCCTGAGGCAGACCCTCGTCCAGGAACAACCGTAATGTATTTTACATGCTGTAAAATATAATATTAATATACATCTTGAGACGTCGCCTCAAGATCAGGTTCTCCGTGGAACACATTCTCCCCGTCTTTATTTAGTGAGACGTGGTGACCGTGAATCATCCATGGAAGTATCTGCATGTGTTTTATGTGGACAACACGACCACCGTCTAAACGTTCATCTAATTGTGAGCGGATCCATCCAAGAAGGTTTGAACAGGGGCTGAAAATACGCGTTGAGTTCTTCAGACGCTGGACGCTGCGCCTTTCTGGGATGAAAAGCGCGCGAGAGATAGGGTGTCTTTCTGATTCTGAATATATCATCCTGATTATTTTTCACTTAAGGAGGAGCTGCAGAGAGGTTATGGGAGAGAGTGGCAAGTCAAGGGATGGATGAAAGGAGAACTGACTGATAGGAGGGGAATATTTATAGATTAGGGGCAGACAGTGAGGAGGGGAGCGGCGATAAGACTGACTGAAAGCACAAAAGGCAGAAGGAGGGTCGAGAGAGGGCGCAAGGAAAAGACATCAAAGAAATCAGAGTGGATGGAGGAAGAGGAGGAGGAGGAGGAGGAGGAGGAGGGGACGTGCACGGGGGAGGGGGGGATGCATGCTGGCCACACTAAGCCAACTAAATTTGAAAATCTTTTTCTTGCCGCTGAAAACATTTTTAACCAGCTTAGTGTGAACGTAGGGTATGTCATGCTGCCGTGGAGAAGACTGAGCCCTCGGGCGTCTGAAGGAATTGAATGAGGGCGAGATGGGTGCAGGCTACGCTCTGGCATGAAGTGAGTTAATCCCTGGAGGTCCTGCAGCAGGGGGCCATAAATAAGGCATAATGGGTATGGGGAGGGGGGGTGTGCTGGGTTTAAGTGTGCCACTTTAAAACGGCCCTTTCGCCATTACTTGTGTGTCCAAGCTGTTTGAAGTGAAAGTCCGATGTGTGTGTGTGTGTGTGTGTGTGTGTGTGTGTGTGTGTGTGTGTGTGTGTGTGTGTGTGTGCGCTGTGTGTGTGTGTGCGCTGTGTGTGTGGTGCGGGGACCTCACTGTGGCAGCGCAGTGTTTCAGGACACAAGTGGAGAGGCCTGAGGGATCCGCCCGTCTCCTCATCAGGACTCCTCTGTTGGAGGAGCTGATGCACAATGGGAGACATCTCATCGTGCAAAGCTCTTCAATCACTCGCAATAAACCTTACATTGAGTTGTGGAGGGATGCTGCATTGATTGTGCATATTAGACATTTCATCCTTCCGCTAGGAGTCTCCTACATCTTCATATCATTTCCTTCATGTCTCCCATCAGCTGCTCTTATTTGTTCGGCTGCCTCCCTTTGCATCTCCGGGACAACAGCCTCATCACATGTATGTGAGATATGTATATGTACATGCTTGTGGCATATACTGTATGTGCTATATAGTTATATACAACATTTATATGACATCGCTAATCGTTAAAAGTGGAGATCTTTCTCCAGATGCAGAGGGAGTTGCTTGTACTACTGCACAACGTACTGACTACCTTCCAGCCACATCATTAACTTCCAGAGGGAAGTCTGATCAAACACTTTAGTATTTGTCATTTCCATGAATGTTGATGATCGCTGAGACTGGATCAAAGTATTTGCAGATACAGGGTTCGTTTCTGCCCTCGGGGTCAGACGGGTGGAGTTTGCACACAGGATGCGAGGGAGTGTCAATCATCACAAAGTATCATGAATATATAAAGTCAGTTTAGTAGACTTTCCAGCGATTAGCCAGGTCCCTGATGCATCTGCCACACTCCACCCTTCTGGAACTCCTGAGAGAAACAAACCACTTGGAATTATTTGCAAATGACAGCGTTTGATCCAAGAGAAGCGCTTACAATACACTAAAGAACAAACTATCTATTAACATATAAATAGCACTTGTCATACCTTCTGCTGTGAGCGTGCGATCGCTGCGTTTTCAAGGTCCACGGAGCGTGAAAAGTCCACAAGATTTGACAGGATAACAAGAGTTAGTCAATTCCAACATGTGTTCCTTAAAAAGCAAGACTGACACAAATGCCCCCTGAAAATAACTCGGGGAACATGACGGGGGCTAATGGAGTCTCTGGATTAGTGTTAGTGATGGAACATTCTCACACAAATCTACTGTTTCTGGAGGGATTAGCACACAACATCTGGATTTATCTGCTAAACATGAGCTTCCTTTTGTTGGGCTCACTTAATGATTCATCATGAACTGGAAGTACAACACCTGTAACTGGACATGAAAGTGAGCGAGAGGAACACGCGTCTCAGTCGACGTCAGTAATACACTTATAAGTGTTAATGAATTATAAGTGCTCTTACAGGGGGGGGGGGGGGGGGGAATGTACCCGAAAATACCTCCAAACGACACCCAAAGTAAATTAAAAGCTGCTCTTCAACCATTTGCACCAGCTGCATGATGTTGGTCTAACTCAAAAGATAACTCTCTTATTGTTTCAGAATCACTCCACGTGCTTCTGGCTCTGAGTAATAGTGGTCTGAATATCCTGAATGTGAAGAAGTTTGTTGTTGAAGAAGATGTCTGGAGATGAGTACAGCTGGTGGGTATGGACTGGAACACACAATAGAAACATAGAACCGAGTGTTTCCAAGTTCAGCTCCACATTTCAGATAAAAGGGACAAAAACCTTTTACTCAGAGTAACGCCAGGGCGTTACAGAAGCTGAGCATTTGGAGATATTATAATATTTATTAATAAATATTATTTGTATTGCTCATAAATAACTATGATATTCCCATATTCCCTGTTAGTAGTACTCACACAGTAAGAGAAGTATAAACACATTTTATTCTAATATTTTTGTGGTTTTTTTGTATTTTCTTCTGAACTTGAATATAATAAATACAATAAATAAAAAAGCATGGTGGACTGTACACAACACACAGCGAAATAAAACTCCTGCTGGGCCCGCCGGCGAGCCGTCCACACGGTAAGAGGTTAACTGGGGAAATCTGAATAAGTGTTCTTTAGCAAAACAAATCCCATCATTTATAATCAAACATCTTGAAAAAGTCTAAAAGTTAAAGTCTGAGTGCGGGACGGGTTCAAACCTCAACTTCTATCACAAAAACCTGCAATCCACACGGTTAAAAGCCAAAGCCATACGTCTGACAAAGACAAAGTGCTCCTGTGGCTGAAGACGGATTACAGAGCGCACAATGTAACCCGGGAAACTCTTGATTTCCTCAAACGGCACAACTGTCGAGTCAAACGGCGATGAAAAAAAGGCAATGAGAGAGAGAGAGGGATGGTTTCTGTGCGTGGGGTTGTCATCACTGCTTCCCGAGTACAGCGACGGAAATCAGATCCACAAGGAGGGGAAGGTCAGGGCAGCCCTGCCCGACCCCCGGTGCACTGAGAGCGGGCTGCGCTGCCACTGGAGCGCCCCTCGTGGGACAGATCGTTTACCCCACATTCTCTCATGCACACAGGCTCTGACCCGCATCTCCTTTCTGAGAAATGCATATATTTATAGATGAAATGATGAAGTTAGAAGCATCTTTGACATTTGAAATCATTACTTTAATGTTCTGCTTTGCTCTGAACATTGTTTGGACGACAGGCGGACAGATTAAGATGATTAGCTGTCTTGGTGTCCTTCAGTAACGCACTGTCCCTCTCATTAAACTCTATTCGGGATCAAAAGCACAATCAAAGCTCAGAGCTGAGAAACTCCCTTGTGATGCAGTGATCTCCTGTCATTAGGACACGCCCACAGTGAGCGATGAACGGCCAAGAAAAGCAAAATCGCCAATCCATACAAATCTACATAACACACTCCGAACACGGCGTGGATAAAACCTCAGACTGTGACCTAACTGCGGCAGCGTCTCCTAATCTCGCCTAATCATGGCGTGTCGCCGAGGTCACGCTGATCAATGCTGTGTAATGAAAAATAAAATAATACAAAATCATAGAGACGGCTTTAACTGCAGATGAGAGGGTCCTCGCTGTGATTGGTGCAATTGATTGGCTGGTAAGCGGAGTGAGTAAGAGAGTGAGTGCGCCACGACATAAATCAAGTGTTAAAAGGACATTCACGGGGACTCCAGCGCATATTGATTAGCCATTATTTGCACTAACCGGCCTAAAGGGAAGCGGGGGAAGGGTAGTAGTGGACGTGCATGTGGCGAAGATCGATAAGTCTCGCTCGGGTCTGGCTGGTCCGCTGCTCTCTCAGACTCCACGAGGATCAAATGCCCAAAGCTACGCAGGAATATATATTAGGAAGAAGAAAGAACGACATGGTTCATCCACAGAGACGAGGAACGCTTCCCTCCCTCGCAGACGAGCTAGAAAGCTGTCAACACTTCCTCGCTGCTTCCTTCTCCTCCACTAAACCATCACTCTCTTCTATCTCCTCCACCCTCACATCCTCCTCCTCTCCGCCCCCTCCTCCGCCCGCGAGAACTACGAGCTGGCAGTTTTGACACTGGCGGTCGGCCGGGGCAGAGGGCTGCCGCTCGCAGATGTCTGTTTCTTGTCAGAGCTCCTGAAGGGGACAGGATATGGAAGGGGATATGTGAAGGCGAGGTGGCGGCCTGACGTCTTGAAAATATCAGGTAATGGAGGCTAATTGAGACGCCTTTAATCTGGAACGTTTCCTCCGTGTGTGTGATTTAAGAGCCAATTACACATCAAAGAGACTTCATGAGCCGCTGACTGTCATCAAGTCATTACAGGACGTAATGGAACCAGATTCTGCTTACAGGAGAACAAAGAGGACGGAATCAACTGGACACAACAGGGTGTGTGTGTGTGTGTGTGTGTGTGTTAGTCTGTCTGTGTGTGTAAGTGTGTCTCTGTGTGTGTGTTAGTCTGTGTGTGTGTGTCTCTCTGTGTGTGTGTGTTAGTTTGTGTGTGTGAGTGTGTCTCTCTGTGTGTGTGTCAGTCTGTGTGTGTGTGTGTGAGTGTGTCTGTGTGTGTGTTAGTCTGTGTGTGTGTGTCTCTGTGTGTGTGTGAGTGTCTCTGTGTGT
>NC_041371.1:3015696-3080696 GCF_900634415.1 Cottoperca gobio | reverse complement strand
TTGTTCAGACAGTTATTCCTGCGGCGAATCTCCGCCCAGCAGATGTTGGCCTCATTCAGAGCACCGCTAAGTCATTTCAACGCCGCCACAAAAGGGCGATAGATTGCAGATATCACCATTGAAATGCAGAGCGTTGAAATAAAAGATCCAAACACGCACTTTCTGTACAGTCCTCCGAAGCTTGGAGAGGCTTCTTTGGCAATCCTAATTAGTTTAATGAGCTTGTTCTGTAGTTAAATCATCGCATTTAATTAAATAAAGAAAACAACTGTTGGAGCTGCGTGTGAGTGGAAGGGGGCGGGGGGTGACGGGGGTCTCTACAAAGCGCAGAGGAAAGGTGGGGGGGGGGGGGGGGGGGGGGGGGGAGGCTGATAGACGAGTGATTTCTCTCACGCAATCCTGCACATGGTGTTGGGTATCCACTGCAGAAGGGTTCAAACAGTGCGAGTATATCTGCAACACAGAGGCTGGATGACGAACGTGCTTCTTGCTTTGGTCATTTTTGAGCAGTTTAATTTAAGTTTAGACATTTGAAAGCTGATGCATTTGGATTACTTATTATATTTTTATATTCCTCACAGCGAAACGGGTTTAATAAGTTTTGTTATGGAAAAGAAGGATTTGGGTTTTTCTTTCTCTCAAATCTGCAACTAATGCCACCATTTTCAACGGCTCCTTCCTTCCAGCTTTCCCTCCCTTCCCCTTCCCCACCACACGCACCCTTCTCCTCTCTGCCTCCCTGACACCAGCTCTGCCTCCCTGCACTAAATAAAAACCAGCCGTGATGCAGGCTGCAGCTCGCTGAGCTGTGCTGACAGCTTTAGAGGGACTCCCTGTATTCTCTGCCCTCCATGTGGGAAACCTGAGGCCTCAGCACTGTGGGGAGCGCGCTGGGATGGAGGAAGAGGAGCCCGGGAGGCCCGATTTCCATTTCCTGGCACCGCACACATCTAATGACATTTACTCGTGCTTCTGCAGCCATCAAGTCTTCGGGCAGAAAACGCTCAGATTTGAAGCTAAAGCAGGAAACATGTAGATCATTTCATCCAGTGGCCGATACCAGATGAAGATCTGTAGATGCTGAACGTCCCACACACACAACTTGTATACGCTTTGCTTTTAGCACCTGTACTGTACTGAAGCCTCGTGTCACCTCTAAACAAACACAACTGAGCTGCCAGGATCATCTCCCACTTAATAGTCGACTCTTTCATGCGCGGACCACGTTTGTTATTTCAGTATTAAGCAGATGCTAAAATCATAAGCATCTTATACGGACAACAAAAAGGTTTGATCCCCTTTGTCATCACGCCGAGACCACGACATCCTGCCCGTGCAGCTCATCCATCAAAGGCCGGTTCATCCAGTCTTACATTATGTGCACAGTACACCCACAGCAGAGCCCGTGTCACGGTCACGGTTCACTTATCGATGGGAACGACGTGTTGGAGAAATGACGTCTGAGGATACGATTCAAAGATTTAAACTGTTCTAGCCAGGCAATCATGAGAGCCATAAAAGCTCCAGCGCCCGAGGCCAACCACAACAATCCACCAGTTCACATCGCGGGTGATTCCCACTAAAGGACGGCGCTGTGCTGCTCGGCTGTTTGGCTCGGGAGCTGTTGCTTTGAATCACATGAGAGAAAAAGCCTTCGGGCGAACGTCATATCTAAGCATCGGAAAACGAACACGGGCCAAAAGTCCTCGCTAGAAGTTCACACCCAGAGCGACGGTACGAGGGAGCAACGCGACACGGCGGAGCGCTAATGGCTGCAAAACCCCATCACAAAAGAAGGAGTTCCTGATCACCAGTTGTGTGTTTAAAAGCCCAGGGGAGGCGAGGGCACACACGCAACACACACATACACACACAACACACACATACACACACAACACACACACACACACCATAGTTCGCCTGATGCATCAAAACCTCACTGTATGTCTCTTACTCTCACACACCAGAGGTGATATCATCCATCAGTGGCAGAGCAGACCCCCCCCTGCTGCGCCTGCCGCTGCCATAAAAGCGGTGCTTTTCATACGGAAGCGCTTTGCAAATCGCTAATGATTAGCCAGAGTGTGGACAGCATGGCCAGACGCACAACACTTCAAAGACAAGAATCTGAGCATTCAATTGCTTTAATAGGCCCCGAGCCGAGAACGCACACTTCAACCATCAATAAGTGTCATAGGCTATTTAAAGATGGAAGTTTTATGTGGTGTAGGAACATGTCTTGTTGCAAAGGGGGGGGGGGGGGGTAAGACTTGTGAGCATGCTGGGAGAAATGTAGAGGTTTGAAGACACGAGTGTGTGGTTTGTGGTAACGAGCTGCAGAAGAGGAAGACGCACAATCACAGCTAATCAAAAGCCAGCCAGGCGCTCTCTCTCCAAAGGCAAGACGATCCTAAATGTCTTTCTTTCAAAGCGGACGCCACGCTCCCGACGGTGCGATGACAAAGTTTCCTCCGCTGCCCTGTGGTCCGTCGTGTGTGTGCGTTTTCTACCCCCCCCCCCCCCCCCCCCCCCCGTCTTTCCTGCAGACTCTGATCTAATAATCGTGAAGTTGAGAAGTGATGAGTCTCGTGCTGCTGTGAAGCGGTAAGTAAAGGGACTCTGGAGGCTCGCGTCTACGGCGGCGTAAATAATGGAGCTGCGGAGGCACGGCGCCAGGATCGTCAAGTTTGAGCATCTTCACTTTCACCTTTTCAACCCCACACTGCTCCAGGTATTTAGTGAGAAAATGAGAGACAAGAAAGACTGTGTTTGACAGCAGGAACATGAAGTGCATAAATACATGAATACTGAATGTCAGACGCTGTAAGCGGCAGAATGGAGGAAGAGGAGGAACATTCAGAGGATGTTGCAACACGCTGTAACTACCAGCAAACTTCCTCACAGCATCCCTAATGACTCCACTGTTTCATATGCATAGTCAAGCTTCCTGCCCTCCATTACAACCAAAGCCCCCACTCGCACTCGACTGGAACACTGCTCAACATCTTCCTCTGTGTTTGACTTTCGTAATAAGGTCATCAGGTCGTAGAAAAGAAAAAAGGGGGCCATCTCCCTGTCAGGGGCCATCCTGCAGAAGGACTTATGGAACAGGGAAAATGTGAAATCCATCCGTGTGCTACCTGAAGGTAGACCGCAGCCATAGATCTGCCACCATGGAGGGAGACCGCGGCAGGTTCGGCGTGTTTGGAAGAGTACGGCGACTAACTGACTGACAGACGAGAGTCATTCATGGGCTTAGAGGTAGAGGACGGAGCGTTAACAGGGAACAGGCTGTGCTAATCAAAACCAGCAGGCTCTCTGGGTCTGTGGGTCACCGTGCTGTGATTTAAAGCTAAAGAAAATTGAAACATTCCAGGTAGAGCCACACACACACACACACACACACACACACACACACACCTCCCCAGGTTGACCTGCCTGTCATCATCAAACACACTCCATCCATCCAGCCCATCTTCCTTCATCAGTACCAGACGTCTCCACTCAGTGTCGACATACGTTTATGTGTGCGGGGCCATTATTCAGAGCTGGGGTCCGAAGGTCTTAAATCAAAACGCTTATTAGATTATATATAATCCCTTCTTTTCCTCTGTCACATGTATTTTCAGTTTGGCCCAGTTTAGGATGAATTCATGCAGTGGGTCAGTGTCACGAGCGGTTAACTGATGAATCCTTTAGTGTTGAAAAAGTTGCTCTAAGAATAGTTCTTTCATGCGATCCTGCATCTGTGCCATCGCTTCCTTTAAGTCTGTAATGTTATAGACTTCAACACGCTATCAACACGGCACAGAAGCCACACAGGTTTTCAGAAAAATGCCTTAAATAACTTACCGATTATCAATATTGTCGATTAAATATTAATCAACTAAAGTTCAGCACTAAGCGACACGCTGTAGAACACCCGCCATGCACAGCAGAAATATTATCAACCTAAATTAAAAATGTGTTGCACTTAGTAAGAACACGCCGCAAAATACACTGCATGCATTATGCATGGGAGTCAAACACACACACACACACACACACACACACACACACACACACACACACGAGGGACAGCTGAGTGATGTAAAGTGCCATTCATGACACCAAATGTAGGTCAACAGCCTTTTAAGGTCACAGAGATCTCAGTCCCACACGCTGCCCTTGTGCTTAAACCCAAATGGCCAAGAGTTCCCCACTTACACCCCCACCCTCCTCGCCCCTGTGACCCCCCCTCCTCCCACTGCGACAGTCTGAATCCCATGAAGCAGAATACGTCACGGCAGCCGCGCACCATTAACGCCACACTAATGTGCAACACACTGTCAGTCCGCTGCAGTTAAGCTCTTTTAGAGTGCTGTTAGGAATGTTTGCACATTCTTTGATCTGATGAATATTAAATACCTTAAGTGGATTCCACGGAGACATTTGTGACGTTAATGGCTGAGCCGCTTGCAGCTCTTTTGTTACTCAGGAGTTCTTAAAGGTAAGCTCGAAGGTTGACAGCTGGAATATTTGGTGCAGCTTGAACAAACGCTTTAAACTCATTTTATTTGCTTTTATTGCTCATGTTGACAACATTGTGCATTTATGAACAATGTGTGTGAAAGTAAAACGCTTTTGTTTTTTTTACATTTGTTTATTCAAGAACAAACATTTTATTTAGACGTGTAAATCAATACAATAAATAAAAGTGATGCTAATAATAATGCATAATTCTCCAGGCCAGTAAAAGTGTGAATGATGAGGAAAGAAAGCGTCATTATGGCCGTTATTAAAGCATTTACTACTTCAACAAGACAAAGACTTTTACTTGTAATTACATCCCTGACGTGCTGCTAGAAATATATATATTTAAAACTTCACAATTAGTTTCCATGAAGCCCTTAAGAAATAGATTAAAGGCCAGATAGGACCGTTACTTTGTTGCATGTATTGAGATGTCATGCCGACATCTTAAAGCTCACTTCTGACTATTATTACATTTGATTTATTTATTATTTGTATTTCCTGTACGTGACATTTGAAGAATAGTCCTCACTGAAGGTTTTCAGATGGAGTCAGTGTGACATGTTTTTAGTTATGGTGGGCGTGAAGCAAAGTGCTTTTCTTTTACTGTATGGTCAATCATTACAGAATGATACATACCTAATACCTACATTTAACAGATGTTACTAAACAGTATGCAGACGTTAATGTCTTACGTCTCCTAAACTAAAGGAGCAATGAGCAGTGTCATGATGTAAAGAAGTAAATGTAGCACGTGAACGACGTGAACGTACGACTAAGCAAAGAATAAAGTAAAAACCAGATTAAAGTGAGGATACTGTAAACGTCTGAACAACAGTATAATCTTGGATTACTGAACATGTTTATTTAGCGCAGATCAAACACTTAGTTCTGCGTCTGATTAGGACTCGGAGGGAGGTGTTCTTTAAAGTGATCACAGCAGGACGTCTGCTATTAAAATGTTTGCAGGACCCATTACATAAATATGAGACATAATCTCGTCATTAGCGTGGAGATAGAAATAATGCACTGAAAGTGGAATTCTGTTGTTTTTTCCACCAGCTGTTATTTAGAAACTTCCTTAAATTTGATCCCGGTTTAAATTTGGGGACGTTGATCACATGACATCAGAAAACATCAACGCTTAATCAAATGATTGAAGTGAGAGGACAATACAACTGGATTCTTCTGGTGCTTAATGATTATTCACTGTTCGTTGTATAAATATGAAAAACTAATTTGTCTCTAATAACATGCCTCACCGGCTCCTGGCCTCAAATTAATTCCCAGGCTGTACAAGTATTTGTTTAAATCCGACAGTTTTGACTGGCTTCATATGTAATGTGTATTCTTGAGAATTGATCAGAATTTATGTAATTAAAGTGTTTATTTAACGTATTCCCTTTTCAAAATATCTAGAGGGATTATTAGTATTTGTGAAGATTAAACTACTTTATTGTTTTCTACACACAAAACTGTGAAACTAATATTTCTAACCACAAGTGCGACTAAGAGCTAAATGTATACAAAGAGTTTGACTTATAGGGTTATAAAAACTCTTTAAAATCTAATATCCACACAGTTTGGTTGCTACTCTACTCAAAACCAACCGCACAACATTTACTTGGGTTTTCCTTCACAATAAAAGCTGAGGAGACAAACAAGTTGAAAGTAACCGAAATCCTTTACGTCGAGCCTAACCCTAACCCTAACCCTCTCCCACCCAGAGAAGCTTCCCCGGGGGCAGAACGTCTCTCTGCTGCCGCTCTTGGCCTCGATCCAGGGATGAGGAGTGGGAGAGCACTGGTCTCTGCTCACACACACCGATTCTACCATACAGGAGCAGATGGTGGCCGACAGAGCCCGACTTTAATACAACCTCACGCTCTACACTCGTATATAATCATTTGTGTACGACGTGTTGATTAAATGATGGTGTCAGCCATTTTAAATTATTCTTAATGGATCTCTGGCTGGCAAAACAGCAGGCGTGGAGCAGCGGTGATGGAATAAACCTCGTTCACTTGAAGTGCCTCGTATTCTGCCGATCGGCTGACTGCAACACCCCCGAGAGAGAGAACTGCATATGTGGAAGTTAAATCTTCTTTACTGGCTGATGACGAAAACGTCTCGCCATGTGATGTAGGAATAGAGAAGTATGTTTACCAAACAATAGAAATAATCTTGAAAAAAACAGCATATATAGTGATATAATGTATAGAAATATATACTTTACATCAGGGGTGTCAAACATGCGGCCCGGGGGCCAAAACCGGCCCGCCAGAGGGTCCAGTCCGGCCCGCGGGACGACTTTGCAAAGATTAGTTGTTTTGATCATAAAGTAAAATACTGTTCCAGATACCTGTGACTACATGTGTTGTGTCTTTGTAGACACACTGTGACCTGTAAGTTGTAACACACATGTGTAAATGATTAACTGATAATATTGTTGAAATTGCAACTTTTCTTCTTAAGAAATCTCAGGTTGTTCATAATGTTTAGTAAAAAGATAACATTTGAACATTTTCAGAATGTATTTGTACTTTCTTGCACTAAAACGAAGGAAACATGTGGAGTTGTTGATATTTACAGGTTATCATGCTGTGATGTTACTGCTCCGGCCCACTGAGATCACATCGTGCTGAATGTGGCCCCTGAAATAAAGTGAGTTTGACCCCCCTGCTTTACATAATGAAGCGACTGTTTGTCGTCTCCTTCCACCAGACCGTTAAAGACTTTTTCATATTTGTATTATCCCTTCTTGTTTTTCTTCTTGTCTAATGGTTCTCAACGGGATTCAAAGCTGAAGGCGGTTATCATTAGATTAGCTCGTGACTCCTGCAGATGGACGAGTGTTCTCAGGTGTGTCTGTGTTATGGAGGCATCTTTAACAGGGGGCCAAACATGGTGGCAGCTGATCAAATCTCTGTCCCCGCTCTCGTCACCAGGCTTTGAAAGCAACATTCAGTTTGACAATTTCAGGCAGTCGAGATGACCCTCAAGCAGAGATGTTCCCCAAGCTGTAGTAAGACATCCTGTTCTGCTCAGCGAGTGGTGAGAACACAAATCCATATTCCGCATAGCAGTGAAAGCCAACATCTCGTCTTTTGGTCTATTCACACGTTGCGAGCCAGATCGCGGAGCAGCTGAGGCGCAGAAAGATGTGACTGAGCTTGATTTTTCTCAAGTCTTTAACGGTTGCGAAGAGGCGAAAAGTCACAGCTGTGAGTTCTTCCAACTCCAGGTTAGTCTGGCAGAGAACAAGCAAACCACTTTCCCCGCACAGTTCTCCAGCTGAATAGTTCACTTTATGTACTTGGCTTTAAAAATGAAATTTGTCAGACTTTAGGTAACAAATCGTAGTTTTCAACAAGCTGATTCTGTGGATTTAACATGACTGTAAGCTTAGCTGTTCCACTTCAGGAGACTAATCATTGTACGAGGATAAACATGATGTCATGATGTCGAACCTTTTTCATGCGAAAACAGACGAGATAAACACATTTAGAGCGAGTCAGATGTGTGGGATTACAGAAACATGGGAACGAGCGTGAAATAAACAACACAGACAGTCTGTTGGTAAGTGGATTATGGGGGATATGGAGTGAGAGAGACTTCTTCTCTATTGATCCCATCATACAATGTAAAACAGTGGCACCTACTGTTTCCACATACATTTGTAAATCCCCAAAAAATATGTTTAAGCTTTGATGAAGCTTTCCAGGCTTTAAAATCTCTGCGTCTTTGTACTTGGAAACAGTGTGTGTGTGTGTGTTTTGGGTGCTCCTGTGTGTGTGTTTGGCGTTTGAATGTGTTTGGTCCCCGGCAGCGGCTCCTCGTCTCACAGGCTCCTGAATAGACAGGAATGTTGGATTAGCTGCTTGTTTACTCAACACTGAAAGACAGAAGGGCGTGTTGGATTTAATCTCCAAGTGAAGAGCAATGCAACAAGTTGTGTTCAAAGTGTCACTGTTCATGTGCTCACCTAACGCTTATATGTACGCAACTGTCTGACGTTGTTGTTCAGCATTCACTCTCCTTTAAGCGCAGTTTTGGTCTCCACCACCTCCTGAGGGAAGGATCTGGCTCTTTAGCTGCTAAAACCTGCACCGTTCATCAGCTAGTTGCTAACTTTGTCTGCCGATCGGTGCAGGGCGTTGGTGTAACGTCAGTTTCTCACAGCTTGTTGGCTGGAAACCAGTTTGAGAATGAAGTCAGAACATTTAAACAATTCGCTAAAAGAAGGTAAACTGATGCATCGGTCGGAAGGGGACTCCAGTTTCCTGCTAATTCTCATGACAAGCAACCCCCTTTGACTCTACAAATAGTGAAGGATAATTAATGTGGAGAATATTGATTAGTGCAGCTTTTAAATGGCCTCTTAAATAAATGCATGTTTTACTCAAATGATTACAAAGCGGTTAGCGCTGTTGGACGCTTTCTGGGTTTCACAGGCAAACGTATAACGGAGTTGCCATGTGTACGCAGGCACACGGATACACACACAATGCACAGCAAAGTGTGAGGAACAGAGGGCGCGGGGGGGTCAACGGCTCATTTTTGCCCCCGAGGCCATTTCGCTGTTAATCCAGCCCGTGTTTGGACCACCATCCACAGAATCTTACACAAAGAACAAGCTCTGTATTCAGTGTGTGAGGCAGCGTACCTGCCACCGTTCTCTATCTTCACACACACACACACACACACACACACCTTTGACTCGTCACTCCCACTCTTCTACATTTCCAGAAAATACACGAGCACCTGAACAAAAAGCCAACAAACACAGAGGCGCCTTTATCGACACACCAGCCTTTACAACAGCGTGTGCACGCAGCATACATGAAGTCAAGTGCAAATGAGAACACACACAACACACACACACAAACACAAACACACCCTTATCAGCCCGTAAAAAGCTGCAAGGCGACTGCTTTCTGTTTGTTTGTCTGCGGCGATGTTGCTGGTGTGTTTGTGATACAACACGGCTGCGTTCGTTCCCTCTGAGGCCCCTTATTCCCCCGGTGGAGATGAAATGTAATGGAGCCGATTCAATAAGAGCGCTGCCTACACGGGAAATGCGGAGAATCAAATCACACCAAATCCCTCAGAGCCTTCCCAGCATTCACTGCTGCCTTGTAGTTGCATAGGAAATAAAACAATGGTGGCTAATTCACTTGGCTCCTTGCGCACACACACACACACACACACACACACACACACACAACAGGGATGGAGTGTCATGCAGCAAATGTTGTGGGTTAATAAAGCTATTAAATAACAAGCTAGCTGCTTCCACGATATGATTTTACTTAATTCAGCTCATCAATTGGCAGCGAACGCCCAAGAAACACACATTACTACGGAGTTGGTAGGACATCACTTACAGTTCTTAGGGAATTAAAGGAAACACAACGTGGCAACATGTTACCAGATGCTAATGTTACACTCAGGGACCCCAGTGAGAAATATTCTTTTAGCTGTCATGGTGGAGAACATTGGGGGAGATAAAAACACTCAGCTCTGGACAATATTTAGCTTGGCAGGTTGAGAAGGGAAGAACGACCACCAGTGTCCCAGCAGCGAGGTTATGCAATTTGGTTGAGAGGCAAAACAGAAACACTTAAAAAAAGAATGTTCCCAACCTGATGCTACGCTGAACCACCTACACAACACACCGCACACTAACAACTAAAACATCAAGTGCTTCTGTGGAAACATGCACAGCTTCCAATTCACCGTCTTGTTAAAATATGGAGCTTCAAACAAAATAAATAAAAGGACATCTAAGAGACACGTAATCCTGAAAGTCAACGTTACAGAGCGGGCTTGAAACGAAGGAGCTGTTGTTTCAGGTTTGATGCAGCGGACCGGTTGAGCTGTTCGTCCTCGTGGTCATGCTCCTTAAAGCAAAGGAAGCGGCGCACTCTTCCCAAAGGCTTCAGAAGCTCCTTGTGGCCTCTTTAGTTGTTTTTGTTTTTAAACCTCTGCAGTTAAATTGAAATTTCTGACAGCGGTATGTTTGAAGGAAAGAGAGGCAATTAAAAATGAATTCCAGTGGATATTTATGCAGCTGCATGATGTCTTTTTCTTTTCCTGTTTCCTCTCAGACTGCCAAGCATTGCGGTGCTGAGAAAGGCAATTGTGCGTTTCACTGCCTCAGGAGGAATTGACACAGGCGCGGTGTGATTCTGGTACTCTCATCTGGACGCTGAAGAGGACTTTGGTCTCGTTGTGTAAGGAAGTGACAGTGCCAGGGGTGAACTTCGTCTTGGCCAGCGTTAGTTTGGATGACATGCTTCAGGAAGATCATTGTCATTCTTCCTTTTATTATTATTGTACAGGAAAAGATTAAAAGTAACATTACACTTTACAGCAGGCTCCTCTCTGCTTACGTTGCGCGGCAGCTGGATTCTCACGATATCAAGCGAAAATCCATCTCGTCAGCTTCAAGTAACGCATTTTTGCTAACTGCCGCTACGGCCGTGGTTTAGGTGCGGGTAACACAAAACAACAATTAGCGTAGATGCTGCAATAGCATCATTCATATCAGAACTGGAGAGTACTTCTTCATTTAAAAGATGTTTCCGCTCTTCTCCCGACTGGCTACGATTAAAGAGTTTTATTGACAGATGGTTCATCCAATCACCTGCCAAGCATCTTTTTAACACGTCCAAATACTATCCAATGCCGACGTCTCCGATGGCTCTGTGTAAACAAACCATCTGGCTCGTCAGGTTAGTTCTGCAGCACATTAAAGACGGAATCACTTTTCAATACACCATGACGACAATGTTGATTAATATTATCATGAGCATGAGCAGCAGCAGCAGCAGCAGCAGCGGCAGCAGCGGCGGGTGTCGCGGCAACAGCAACAAAAGGCAGAAGTTCTCCTTGTTTTTGTGTCGTATTTAAGTCTTACAATCAGTCACTGTGTTATTCTCTGAGAAGTCAAATATTCAAATGTAGAGCAGTTGTAATATGTACTTGAAGCACTACTTAACCTCGTTAAGATAGATGCCATGTAAGATTGTAATGTTATACACTTCTCTGCCACAGTGAGACCCCTTCAGTCATGATCCTGTGATACTCACAACCCTGCAGAATCAACAAAAGGGCCATACAATACTGTGACATCCTGAAAGCCATATCATAGCTGATTTGGGGCATAAAATCATCATAAAATTCGGAATTAAAGATGAAAGATCAATGTGCGTCTCTCCAAGAAACAGGAAGTGTAGCCACCACACAGTCCGTTAGTTAAACTGGAGTTTGAACAGCGAAAAACACAAATCCAGAGCAACACCCAAAGTATGGAGCCGACTCGTAATCTAAAACGGTTTACGTTTCAACTTATCGTGTCATTTCAAAAGTGTTAGTGTAGGAACAAAATAACATTTTCCTTCACTCTCACTTTCTATGGACGTGTTATCACTCCGATCAAATCTCCTCGCTGCTTAAGCTCTGATATCACTCCGTGCTGCAATTCGAACCCCATAATAACAAACACTCCCGCAGTCGGTAGAGACTCTCTCCCCCTCCTTTGCTTGGCATGGCAGGGACGCATTCACTTCCTGTTCAGTAGGGGGCAGACAGGAAACAGGAAACACGCTTCCTGGTTCTCTCAGGAGGTATATTTTTCTTACGATTGGGGAGCTGGAAACGCAACATAATATCTTTGAGGAGTTTACGTCCCTGGCACCTACACTGATGTAATCAAAACCTCCTGAAAAGAGCCAACGTTTCAAGTCTGGGGCAGCATGGGCGGCTGTGAGGGACTCGATATACAGTATGAAAAGTTAGTCCGTAATCACATGCACAGCGGTATTAGTGTAAGCAGAAAACTATTTAACACACTTTAAAAGCCCACAAGCCCACCAAAGTTAAACAAAAGTGAGACGTGTTGCTGATATTAATTGAAAAGAGCAATATTAACACAGCGTAATCTCTCGGTGGTGCAACACAACGCAATAAAGAGTTATGTCTCCGATCCCAGCGGGACAGTGAGTCAAAGCCTGGAGTGCAATAAAGAGTAATGAACTATTGAAGTTGTGCAGTCATGGATATTCCTTTCAGGGCTGAAGCTACTGAAGACTCATTCTTCACTAATGTATTCATTATATAACCTGTAATGTGTAGCGTGGAGCAGGGACCCCCTACTGTATATATTGTATAGAAGAGGCTTGAAGAGGTCCGTGCGACGGGGAGGGGGGGTGCCGTTAGGTCTGGGTGGGGTACGTGCGACGGTTCACCCCTCTCCTTTCCTCCACTCTGTCTCTGACTGTAGGTGTGTGTCGCCGCCCGAGGAGGGAATGTGAATGCGCAAAGCAAAAAAAAAGAAGCTTTATCTACTTTATTACAAATCTTGCGACGTTCCTGCAGTACCTCCGCCTGGCCCCATACCTGGGGGGGTCGCAGACTTTTAGTTTTTATTTATACTATTTATTTTTTGTTGATAAATAACCTTAACGATTAAACAATCATGAAAACGCTCCGTTGAAATCATTTCTAATCCTTTAGCTTGTTGTTGCTGTGGGCTTTATGGGGGGCGACTTTCTTGCAAAAACTTATTCAACCCAAACTAAATCTCAGAGTAGACTACTGAGGGGGAATAAAATATCTTATGTGGTGAATGAGTTAGCTATTAACTTTAATATAATGGTGATTAGAGTCTAAATCATGAGTGAATTCCCTTACCTAATTAAACAAGACTCCATATCTGTAATGCCACTATATTATCTTCTGTTGTTCATCTGCATACTTCCACACTGGACCACATCAGGGATTTGATTTATTTTTTTTAAACATAATGTGACAACAGCAGCACAATGAATTGTGAATCAATACGAGCTGCACTCAGTACACACAGGCTGCTGGGGCCATCTGGGGATGCTTATAAAAACCACGACTAAGACAAACCCATTCATTCAGCTGTGGACGTACTCGCCTGCACTGCCTAACTTTCTGCTTCGCTGCAGGCTTTCACTCCATTGGCTTCAAGTTTCCCAAATCCATTTTAGGACTACCAATCTCTCCCGTTCATTGATCGAAGGGGGGGGGGGGGAAGGGATTAGAAAGCAACTCAGCACAGACCTGCAGTGCTCAGAACTGCTGCTGCTGACAAGATGCAGGCGTTCAGAATATTCTGCCTTCTACTTGGCCGGCTATCACTGCGGCGGACATTGCTTTGGGTTCGTAATGCCACTTGGCTGCCGTACTGTATATGAATACAAAGTAGATGCACAGAGAGAGAAAAAAAAGAGGATTTCCATGCCAGAATAGGATGATGATTTTAAAATGGAGGTGTCAATCATGAGCATAGGAGCTCAGGCAGAATGCTGAGGGAAAGGTGGGGGGAAGTGGAAAGGTGGGAAAAAGGTGAAACCAACAGGAGAATGAAAGACAGGCAGAAAGGTCAAGAGAGCGAGAAAGAGAGACAGATATTCAAAGGTTCCCATTCCCTCTCTGCCTCCCCCCGAGAACGATGCATTTTGTCTAGCAGTCGGCGAGCTGACATTTACCGCCTGCCTTCTGTTGCTGTGATTATTTTCTCCTCCAGGTGTGATAGCCAGCCTGCCTCAGAGTTCGGAGGATGGGGAATGCGAGGCAGAATCGGGTCTGGACAGACCTTTAACTGACACACCATGACTGGGTCGGGCTTTTGAATTGGAGCTAAAAAGGTTGAACTATGAATGGTGGCCCGGCAGCTGGCCTGCGTGTGAGAATGCCTCCTGACTCGGAGAGAACTCATTAGTATTACTAAGTAATTCATTCATGCATAAATCCAGCCCTACCTGTCTGCAGACGGAGGCCGCTCGTTGCGGGCCTTGCTGACTTGGGTGTAGAGGGAATCGGAGTGCTGGTGCTGGTGGTGTGGGTGGATGTGGGGGTAATCGTCCCGGGGGCTGTGGGGCCGGCTGTGCCCGCTGTCCATAGAGCAGTTGAGGGGGTTGATGCCTGCGTACGGGTGCTCCTCCTCAGAGGACCGCTCCGGTGTGCGGTTTATGTCCAGGATTTCGGCGTAGTCCCGTTCCCTGGCCTGACGCTCCCTCAGCTCTCTGGTCTTGGCCTGGATCCTGATGATGATTAAGATTGTGATCGACACTAGCCTTTCGTGCTCAAAAGGACAATGGTGGTTCAGAAAAAGTACCATTCTGTGCAGCTTTGGGCTGCTTATGATTGGCAGTGAAATTCTTGGCGAAGCATGGTTAAAACTGCTCCGTGGGAAATTCAAACATCCACCTTGGTTTCCACTTTGTCAGGTGAAACCTTTCTGTTGCTAAAGCCCTGTAGTGTAGACACTGAGGAGCTGAGAGACGCTGTTAATCTCAGGTGTCACACTAACAAAACACCAGACGAGTCACTGCAAACTCATTGTTTATTGTACCTTATTAACTTTACATTACAGGAGAGAGAGAAGATGTGGAGCCTATTATTTATCCTCTTTCCCCCACTGAATAATACCATAAACAATACATAATAGTCTCTCGCCCCCACAACACCTCATACAAGAGAAGCACTTTGTATTCAGAGAGTGCTGCTAATGTATATCTACTGTGATTTTCCCTTTCTGTCTCTCAAACACACACACACACACACACACACACACCTCTGACACCTCTGTCTCACACACAGAACAACTCAGAAATCACACAGACACTCTCTTTAGGCCATTATCTTGTGAATAACCGGCAACGCCATTTTCTACAGCGGGGGGGACTACCTATCACGCAGCCCTGTAATTACAGCCTTGCCAATTATCAGAGCTTTACAACTACCAATTATCATACTGCTCTCTTTTCTCCAGGCCCTTTTTTAATGGCAGTGGGAAAGAGAATGGGACAGCCGCAGTGACGAGGTAGGGGGTGCAACTTCACTGAACATTCAGCGGGCTAAAATCTGAAGCGCTTCATACAGAAGATTTGCATGCTGAGCATAATGAAACAATGAGTCCCCACTAGAGGTAGAAAATGTGGATTAAGAAAAAGAAACAGGGATTAATGGGTGGAAATACTTTATTACTAAAAAAGAGGCTGCTAATGAACTTGATAGCTTTAACAGCTCCCCACTGAATCTGGACAGGAGTAACAATCGTTTTAGCAAATTGTGCACTTATTCCAACAACTTAACCCACGTCACATGAAAGCCTGTGGACTTGCTAGCTGTCTCTGTATCAGTTGTAAACTCAGCAATTATCTAATAGCACAGAAGGAAACAGGGCCCTTGAGGGATCTATCTTTAAACCCAGAGCAAAAACAGTTTTCCATCAGAGAAGCAGCAGAAGTAGGAGCAGCTCCTGATTGTATACACAAGCGCAGTGGCTGATAAGATAAGGCTAGACATACCAATCCAGCGCCTGGCCTTCTCCGTGCAGCCCCCTTCCCATAATGAGGCGCTGGACGGGTCAATGGGGCCAGTTTCTGAGTGAGGAAGGATGCAGCTTTGAACCAGTTGTGGTGTGTGAGAAAGGCCACAATGTCAACTCTTGAGAGCTGAAGTATTGAACAAAGACAGAAACTTATATTTGTGGGGTCAAAACAGGTCTGACGTATATTTGTCTCTTCTGAAGTACAGAGATGCAACTAAGGAGTATTTCCATTATCCGTTAATCTGTTGATTATGTTTTTGATAAATTGCATTTGGCCAGTCTGACAATTGCCAGAATACACATTGAAGGAGGGCGACTGTGAACTTTTACATTGTTCAGTCTACGACGTTTCAGAAACCAGTCAAGAGCCCAAGGTAACATCTTCAAATTGTTCAACAGTCCAAGGCTGAAAGATATTAAATCATGTAGATCGTCACATTTGGACCTTACTGATTGGATATATGGACGTTGGAGAAGTACATCAGGCTGCTGGAGAAGTTTCTATGAATGTTTTTGATACTTCTGACGGTTGAACTGGGTAACCACTGTGCATCAACGGTGGGTGACTACAGCTGTATTCCTTTAGGACAAAATCTAGCCTCCATCTATGTCAACATGACGAGCACTTAAAAAGCAATGTTGCTAAAAATGTACAACTGTGCAAATACAATTACACTGATTGAAATGGGACTGGAAGGAAAACCACACTTGGCCTAATCATTGACCTTTCAGTCCCAAAATATTTACGTAAGGAGAACGCTGCTTTCTTTCTAACGACTAACCTTGATGAGACGAAAATACTCTCAGCGTGAAGGGTAAATGTTAAAAGAAAAAACAAGGAAGAGGTAAGAAAAGAGTTAGAGGTTGAACAAAAAGAGTGCGTAGCATATGAGAGGGAGAGACAGCAGATAAAAAGGGTATAGAAATGGCAGGATGGGAAATTACGGTAGAAGAAATGTGTTTGACGAGTGACCTTTCTACCACATCAAGCCAGAACAATGGTCCATTATGTGCCATTGTACCCACTCTGTAATAAACCTTCCTCTTAGCCTGAGTGCTGACACAACTGATAGACCACGGTGAAAGGAAGGAAGTACATGAAAGGAGATGGTCCGGCGGGATAAGATGGTTGCTGAAGGTCCTTAACGTTGGACATGTGGAAATGTTTTATGCTTTAGTTAGTTCTGACGCACTCGCTATGCAAGGAGAATATCGCAAGATTGTGAAGGGCCCAATATATGATATTGTATATCTGGACATTTTTAGGAATCTCTCCTTTATCTATCAGAATTACAAAAGTACATTTACATTAAAAGACTTGAGCAAGAAGTAGTAGTGAGTGTGAGTAAAATCATTTCCATCAACGGTCATGACCCGATGTCTATAACTGAATGGTTGAAATCTATATTTTTTAGGGATTTGTTCATCTAAAATACATCAGTATTGGCAAAAACTTCAATTTTAGTAATTACAGTCAAGGATTAAACAATAGTGCATCCCAAGGTGGTTGAAACTAGAAGATTTTCATTCAAAGGCACGTCCACGTCCAATTATTTCCATATAATCATGTTTACCTGCTCTTCGAATGACCATACCTTCCCCTCCCCCCACAAACCTCTGTGTGCTGTCTGAACTGTCTGTCTAGATTTGCTTGTCTGGCTTGGGGTTGGAGTCCACGGGGACCTGGGACTTAAACCTGCGAGGAAATCCATCTATTTAGTCAATCACAGCTGGATTAACCATAGCCTCTGGCAGTGGACGATCAATGGGCGCTCTGCAGCGAGGTGCCAACGCTCCCTGCTGAACCTTGGGAGTGCAGCTTGTTGGAACATCTTTAACTGGATCACTGTTTAGCACCAAAGCAGACACAGTCTTCCACATCCTCAGTGGGATCTCTCCTGTCAATATCAGTGCATCTCAGCTAGTGGTTAAATACAAACGAGAAGCGTGCTTGTGCTTTTCAGGTGCTTAGGGAGGAGGTACGCTTGGTTGCAGTGAGTCAAACACCCAAGGCTGAATACAATAATTAATGCATTGAACTACTGTCAGACAATCCTGCACTGTGGATGCACAGACCTTCAATATGGCTGATTTCTGTCAATTATTAAATACACATGGGTTAAGTTCTGTGCTGAAGAACAGGCTGCATGTTATCTGCGTCACCCATGACCCTGTACAACAAAGTAGCCCTGAATATGTTTCAGTGTTTGAAGCTCCATCGTGATAATACATGTATGCGACGACGACATTCAAGGACAAGAAATAACAGAGGAGCCAGAGATTGGATTAACATACAAAAGGACCATTCTGAACTTTTAACGATATGCAGCAACAACCAAATCATCTGACGTGGCATTTGAGTTAACCTCATGCCAATTAAAAATAAAGACCTGGCTATTATCATATTATTGGACTATCTGCTCTGCAGGCGTGAAGAAAGAATTACAAACCAAATTTTCATAACGAGCAACTGGGGGGGGGGGGGGGGGGGGGGGGGGGAGTGAAGTAATGACTCCTGCCCCTACACCGAGAGCAAGGGAATTAATTAGCTGGCAGGGCTGTAATGGCCTTGGCATTTATGAACTGCCGCCCCAAAAAACTGGCACGGTGCCAGCCTGACATTTAGTTTGGCGAGGAGCGGGAGGGTGTGAGGCAGGGAGTAAAACACTGGCTTGTCTTGGGGCTGTTTGGTTTCGGGGAGCCCACCCGATAACAGTAAACGACTCAGAGACGATGGGCTCTCCAACCATCTACTCATTTTATTATTACACACATTCCTCATTTATTAAATCGTTAACATACCGCTGTTGGACATATTGAGTTAATTTACAAAGCAAAACACATCCATTTCGTTTAGTCTATAAAATGTCAAAGAGGGAATTTCTTCAGTCTGAGCTGCGGTCAGGACCTCCAAGACCACAAGTTACCAATCTTCCATTGGGCTCATCACGCGGATAAGAAGTAGTAGTAAAATCTACAGTTCTTATGCTACAGTATACAACAGTATTGTCAGACATTGGTGCGATTCCAAAGCCCTTTTTGACAAAGCACCAGAGCACAAAATAGGGTCAATGAAGAAATTCTTTGTCTGAGTTTGGTGTGAAAGAACATGACTCTCCTGCACAGAGCGACTTACAGTGAACTAACTACAGGGACAGGGACTACAGTCTCCCTGGCGCAACTTGGGGTTAAGTACCTTGCTCAGGGGCACAATGGTGGCAGCCCTGGTATTGAACCCATCTGTTGTTCTGTTTGGAAGGCGTACTACTAGACCACTAGGCCATCACCGCCCCGACTCCATCCAACACCTTTGGGATGACCTAGAAGTCCAAATGCAAGCCCGGCGTTCTCGCTCAACGTCAGTGTTGGACCTCACCACTGTCTCTGCGGCTGTACGAGAACAAATTCCTGCAAACCCCGTTTGCAAAGATCTTGTGGAAAGCTTTCCCAGAAGAGTAGAGGCTGCTATAGCAGATTAATGACGTGGTTTTGGAATGACAACGTTAAACAAACACAAATGTGGTGAGATGTTCGCTACATACGTTCGGCCACATGATGTGTATTAACTGATATATCGAGAATGACTGAACACAAACGGGACTTACAAGCCTCAGTCTAAATGTATTGTGTTATTTGGATTTGCACTTTGTAACTATGATCAAGGCTATTAAAACATTATTTCATTTATTTGGTTCACTTTGATTCACAAAGCTCGGTAGAGCCGCTAAGTTATGACCGTTTTCCCCTTCTTTGATCCCAAAGTAGCAAAGCACAAGTCCAGACATAAAAGGAACATTACCACTGCAGCATTGAGCAGAACAACTACATGTAACAGCAGTTAGCAGGAGCTACATCATGAAGGCCTTTACCTCTCCTGCTCCATCCTCATCTTCATCGTCTCCTCGTCTGAAACCTGCGACTCCTCTGTCCTCCACTTGCTGGAGCCTTTACGATCCATCTTCTCTCCCGGTCGCTCGTCCTTACGGTGCTTTCCAAACCTGGAATACAGAAACAAATCATATCTATTGGTACATGTATGAGACTGTGCTGTAAGCTTTAACTAGAATACTCAAATAATTAGTTATTTTTATAATTTCTTTGCTTTGCTGTGATCAATTTCCTCTCAGGGTGCAGAAATGGATCAGTGAGTGGATGGAGAGTCGGAGGTGAAGTAACCATTTCAAGGAGACATTAATCTATTGTGACTTACAAAGAATCCCCTCATACAATGTGACATTTCTCTGCAGAGTCTTCACAGTAACTCAAAATCAACTGATCTGAATAAATAATATTAGTTTATCTGCGAAACAGAAACAGGTGAGACTTAACGTCCGATCGAGCCTTCAAATGAATTGTTTGAAAAGTACCTTTTTTAAGTTAAAAAGCAATTCAGTTGGTTTAAAGTTGGGGAATGGTAAATGAAGAAGGCGTTGACGCGGCCCAGCGCAGTAATTATATTCATAGGGAGGGAGTGACGCTTAACGAAATAGGAGCCATTGCAGAGATATTTCAGCTTGATTGACTCAGTATAAAGCTGCAGCCTGTTGAAGAAATGACTTTGGCACCGTGCTCGCTCCACAATGAACCACCGTGATTATTCACAGGGAAATTGGTCCGCAGAGAATATCTACAACTTCTAAAGAGACAACGCTGAGAGGAACCAAAGAGGTGTGTGTGTGTGTGTTAATGAAAGAGGCAGAAGACAGTGAACAAGAGAGAAAAAAAATGAACACGCTTAAGAGAAACTCAATGAATGAAACATTAAGACTGAAAACTAAACTACGGTGAAGAATACAAAGACAACCTCAAGAGGGGTGTGTGTGTGTGTGTGTGCGTGCGTGCGTGTGTGTGTGAAGTGAGTGAAGAGTGTAAATTAGTAAAGTGAAAATAAGAGAAAGATTAAAAGAAAGTGAAGGAAAGAGAAAGTCACAGGATCAAACACAAACCATTTTTACCACTCGAGAATTGATAAAGATTATAAAATAAATCTCTCAAAACATCAAGACAACAAGACATGAAGACAGCAAGACATGAAGACAGCAAGACATGAAGACAGCAAGACATGAAGACAACAAGACATGAAGACAATAAGACAACAAGACATGAAGACAGCAAGACATGAAGACAGCAAGACATGAAGACAATAAGACAACAAGACATGAAGACAACAAGACATGAAGACAATAAGACAACAAGACATGAAGACAACAAGACATGAAGACAGCAAGACATGAAGACAGCAAGACAACAAGACATGAAGACAACAAGACAACAAGACATGAAGACAATAAGACAACAAGACATGAAGACAGCAAGACATGAAGACAGCAAGACATGAAGACAACAAGACATGAAGACAGCAAGACATGAAGACAGCAAGACATGAAGACACCAAGACATGAAGACAATAAGACAACAAGACATGAAGACAACAAGACATGAAGACAGCAAGACATGAAGACAGCAAGACAACAAGACATGAAGACAACAAGACATGAAGACAGCAAGACAACAAGACATGAAGACAACAAGACATGAAGATAGCAAGACATGAAGATAACAAGACATGAAGACAACAAGACAAGACATGAAGACAACAAGACATGAAGACAACAAGACATGAAGATAGCAAGACATGAAGACATGAAGACAACAAGACATGAAGACATGAAGACAACAAGACATGAAGACAACAAGACATGAAGATAACAAGACATGAAGACAACAAGACATGAAGACATGAAGACAACAAGACATGAAGATAACAAGACATGAAGACAACAAGACATGAAGACAGCAAGACGTGAAGACAACAAGACATGAAGACAGCAAGACGTGAAGACAGCAAGACATGAAGACAGCAAGACATGAAGACAACAAGACACGAAGACAACAAGACAACAAGACAACAAGACATGAAGACAACAAGACATGAAGACAACAAGACACGAAGACAACAAGACATGAAGACAACAAGACATGAAGACAACAAGACATGAAGACAACAAGACATGAAGACAGCAAGACATGAAGACAACAAGACACGAAGACAACAAGACAACAAGACATGAAGACAACAAGACATGAAGACAACAAGACATGAAGACAACAAGACACGAAGACAACAAGACAACAAGACATGAAGACAACAAGACATGAAGATAGCAAGACATGAAGATAACAAGACATGAAGACAACAAGACAAGACATGAAGACAACAAGACATGAAGACAACAAGACATGAAGATAGCAAGACATGAAGACATGAAGACAACAAGACATGAAGACATGAAGACAACAAGACATGAGGACAACAAGACATGAAGATAACAAGACATGAAGACAACAAGACATGAAGACATGAAGACAACAAGACATGAAGATAACAAGACATGAAGACAACAAGACATGAAGACAGCAAGACGTGAAGACACAAGACATGAAGACAGCAAGACGTGAAGACAGCAAGACATGAAGACAGCAAGACTGAAGACAACAGGACAACGAAGACAACAAGACAACAAGACATGAAGACAACAAGACATGAAGACAACAAGACATGAAGACAACAAGACACGAAGACAACAAGACATGAAGACAACAAGACATGAAGACAACAAGACATGAAGACAACAAGACATGAAGACATGAAGACAACAAGACATGAAGATAACAAGACATGAAGACAACAAGACATGAAGACAGCAAGACGTGAAGACAACAAGACATGAAGACAGCAAGACGTGAAGACAGCAAGACATGAAGACAGCAAGACATGAAGACAACAGGACACGAAGACAACAAGACAACAAGACATGAAGACAACAAGACATGAAGACAACAAGACATGAAGACAACAAGACACGAAGACAACAAGACATGAAGACAACAAGACATGAAGACAACAAGACATGAAGACAACAAGACATGAAGACAGCAAGACATGAAGACAAACAAGACACAAAGACAACAAGACAACAAGACATGAAGACACAAGACATGAAGACAACAAGACATGAAGACAACAAGACACGAAGACAACAAGACAACAAGACATGAAGATAGCAAGACATGAAGATAACAAGACATGAAGACAACAAGACAAGACATGAAGACAACAAGACATGAAGACAACAAGACATGAAGACAACAAGACATGAAGACATGAAGACATGAAGACAACAAGACATGAAGACAACAAGACATGAAGACATGAAGACACAAGACATGAAGACATGAAGACAACAAGACATGAAGACAACAAGACATGAAGACATGAAGACAACAAGACATGAAGATAACAAGACATGAAGACAACAAGACAACAAGACATGAAGACAGCAAGACGTGAAGACAGCAAGACATGAAGACAGCAAGACATGAAGACAACAAGACACGAAGACAACAAGACACGAAGACAACAAGACAACAAGACATGAAGACAACAAGACATGAAGACAACAAGACATGAAGACAACAAGACATGAAGACAGCAAGACATGAAGACAGCAAGACATGAAGACAACAAGACATGAAGACAACAAGACATGAAGACAACAAGACATGAAGACAACAAGACATGAAGACAACAAGACATGAAGACAACAAGACATGAAGACAGCAAGACATGAAGACAGCAAGACATGAAGACAACAAGACATGAAGACAACAAGACATGAAGACAACAAGACATGACAACAAGACACGAAGACAACAAGACACGAAGACAGCAAGACATGAAGACAACAAGACATGAAGACAACAAGACATGAAGACAACAAGACATGAAGACAGCAAGACATGAAGACAACAAGACACGAAGACAACAAGACACGAAGACAACAAGACACGAAGACAACAAGACATGAAGACAACAAGACATGAAGACAGCAAGACATGAAGACAACAAGACACGAAGACAACAAGACATGAAGACAACAAGACATGAAGACAACAAGACATGAAGACAGCAAGACATGAAGACAATTAACATCATCTCACATGAACACATTGAATCCACAAGAGTCTTCGCTTTCCAATCACACCAATGGAGCCCAGCATGCAGAAACCATTTCTTTCAAATTGGTGAAAATAACATTTATACTGCATTCAAAGAACGGCATGTTTTGTGCCCCAATCTGCATGTACTTAGATGTTCTTGTTTAATATAATTGCAATATCGTCACTCTAACTTTAATTGGTAGGATAAAATAATGGCCGGTAAGATGTTAAGAATTAAAGAGACAGAGTGTAAATTGACACATGTGAAGTGTGTAGAGTGGAATAACAGTGAACACACACATCCAGTGCTTCAGCATCTGGTAGATCTTACAAATATGCGCTGCAGACATTAGAAGACTCCTGCTGACTCTGGTCTTCCATCATCACATGTGCTGGTGATTTGTCAAAGTGGGTAAATCTGTTTAATCAAATTATAAACAAAACAAACCATTTTGTTTTTAAAACAAGTTTTCCAGACGAGTCCATGATCACTTCTCTATGCCTTCGATACCTCACGTGTAGTTGTTTGTGATGTGCTGTGGTAATAAGCAGCTCCTAAGTGTGCTAAAGACAAACTGAGGAAACCCAAGAAATGTGATGAGGAGCAGAAGCCGCAGTGGAGATGGAGTGGGCTCGGAGACGAAGGTCCATTACCTGATTAATTTAACTGCGACCGCCTGACATGCTCGGAGTGACGGCTCGCCGTTAATGCTAAGAGCAGGAGAGATCTATCACGACCAGAGATGGATGACACTTTCTTTCTCCACACCACTAACTTTCATTAACAGCCTCTTAAAAGACGGCCTAACTCTTCTTGATACACACACACACACATTTACGACTGAATAGGAAAACTTTGAATAGGAGACTGAGTATTAACCATGACACCGGGGCATTTAATAATCTTATATTCCAGGCACAGTTAGGCTCTTCTCGTTTGCCCGACGCCGTCGATAAAGAGGCTTTGCCGAGTTTTTGTGGTTTTGGAAAGACAACTTCCAAATGTCAAGGATCCAGCTAATTCAATTCAGCAGACCACCCACATGTCACTGCTGATCCCTTTAACCGCACCACAAGTGAAAACACGTCCGGTGGTGTTGTGGGCAGTTTTTGGGCGGCATATTGGATGTGCAGCACCGCTGATGTCACAGAGCAGGTTAATCAGAAAGGAATTAATGTCACCCCAAATATGATCACAGCATGTTGTAAAAAACGCCTGTGAACTATTGTTTATTAATCTCACACTTAAAACTTAAACAAAAAAAATTGAAAAATCATGATAGGATACCGCTGAAATAAATCTCCATCAGCCTCAGCTCTACTTAATTTGAAAAATAAAATGCTAACATGTTAGCATTCATATATGCTAATAATTGAGCTAAGAAGATTATGTGCTAAAATTCACATACTAAACATTAGCGTGTTGACACTACTAACTTACTAACTACTAACATTATGCTAACATGGCGTACATACACTAATCCAAAGTGAGAAACGGAGAGACCGAGGCAATCTGAGACTTTAGAAAGTTGAGCCAAGTCGGACAAAAATGGCCACCATACACCGTATTTAAGTAACATAAGGTTTCCTCTGGTGCCACCATCAGGCAAAGATTTACATTAAGATATCGCTAATTTTTCCTTCTCATGTATGTAATGAGCATTACAGCCTCGCAGGGCCACCAGCTGAGACTACAGGCAATGATTTCTGATGCATGAAACATTATCAGCAGTTTGTTCTCTGTGACTATTAGCGTCTTATCTCCTCATGCTGTGTTCTGTTCCCTTGGACAGAGCATGACGCATGAATGTCCCGCCATCCATGACAAACCTCAAAATGCAAGTGTGAGTTTCAGAGAAAACCCGTTGGCAGACGGCGAGAGCGGTCATAACGGGCCTCGCAGTGCTTCCTCTGCGACACATCGTGAAGCTTGTCACAGCGTGAGCCTTTTTTTATGTTCAGGCTTGTTCACTTGTTCATGACGAGGACACATTTACACACAAAGACACACACGCGTACTAAAAAAAAACACTGCAAAATTAGCGCAGCCCTCGAATTCTGGGCAACGACCGTCTTCGCCGGTGCCAAGCTAACAGGCCGGGTGTTGCTTCTGAGTCCAAGTGATGAACAGAGAGTGAGAGAGAATGTGAGCGAGAGAGGGGGGAGAGAGAGAGAGGGGGAGAGAGAGAGAGAGAGAAGAGAGGGAGAGAGAGAGGGGAGAGAGAGAGAGAGGGAGAGAGAGAGAGATATAGATCTCCTCCAGATTTTTTTCGAGCTAGCGGAGATATTCTAGATATGTTTTTTAGCTGCGAGATATCTCGTCTCTAGCTTTTGTTTTCTCTTTCTCTCTTCTCTCTTTATCTCTTTCTCCTTCTCTTCTCCTCTTTTCTCTCTCTATCTCTCTTCTCTCTCTCTCTCTCTTTTTTTCTCTCTCTCTTTTCTCTCTCTTTTCTCTCTCTCTTCTTGCTCTCTCTCTCTTTTTCTCTCTCTCTTTCTCTCTCTTCTTTCTCTCTCTTCTCTCTCTCTCTCTTCTTCTCTCTCTCTTTCTCTTCTCTCTCTTTCTCTCTCCTTTTTCTCTCTCTTTCTCTTCTTTTTCTTTCTTTTCTCTTCTCTCTCTTTCTCTTTTTTCTCTCTCTCTCTTTTCTTTCTCTCTTTCCCTCTCTTCTTCTCTTTCTCTTCTAAGGGGGAATTACAGAGTTTTGGCAGGCTGCTCTGTTGGCAGTGGTTGATGGTAATGAGGCTTTGATTGGGACTGAGTGTGAGGCCTTCGAGACATGAGAGGGTCAGGCAGTGGCAGCTCTGTTGATCACACACACGCATGCAAACGTGCATACACACACACACACTCCTCTGACTTCTACAGGCCTCCCACTCCTGATCCCCCCCCCTCCTACGTGCAAACACACATCAAAGTACAAGCTCCCTGACACTCCTGCACCACTCACTCATTCACACACTCGCTCACTCACATGACACTCATCGGGAGCTCTTGACGTTCTCTAAAGCCACTCAGGGGAACTAACTTGCTCACATCAGAGTCGGTAGCGTGATTGGGCCGCACTTTTATACGCTTTTTTTCAACGTAACATCGCTCTCGACACATCCACCCTCTGCGGTTTGGGCCAACACACACATTTGCATTCTGTTTCATCATGACATGTTGACACCAACACAAGTGCAAACTTCTTTTTTCCTCTTTTAGTAACATATTTGCTGATAAGTGCTCACTGTTGTGCTGTTTGCTACACTGTAGCTCCCACATACCACCTGTCAATCAAACAGTGTGGGTGTTACATTTGTTGTTCTGTTAATTCTGTTGCTGCTTTTTTCTCTTTATCAGTGCCATAACAACTTAAAGCTGCCTTCCATCATGTGTTCAGAGGAGATGAACCACACGTGTTTTGGTGGATCATTCCTTAAAGTGGAGTATGTGATCAAGACTAGACGTACACACGGCTTGAGAATATCTCACATCAGTATTTTGGAGCACACAGCTGTCTGCCAGTAAACACTGCATGGAGAGTTTTAATGGAGCGGATCTGATGTGGACAATATTGAGCCAATCAGGGCGCCATGACTGATGTTCCGACAACACACACCAATTGTCTGGGAGAAGAAGAGAAAAAGAAAACTGGATCTCAGTGTGTGTGTGAGTGTGAGTGTGTGAGTCGAGTTACAGTTGTGGATTTGTGGGTAAATATTTCTGCATGCGTGTGCAGTTTGTTGCACTTCACAGTATCCTCCCATGTCTGTGTGAGTACAATATACGTCTCCATGCATGTGTGTGCTCCCTAGTAATTACTCCAGGGTGTGTGTGAGTGTGAACTACGAGTTTGCAGTATTTTTCTGAGTGCGTCCCCCTGATTACTCCATTGTGTGTGTGGCCCCGACTGCCTGAGCCTCTATGCTCCTCCAGAAGCACGCTGGCGTCATCTGAAGCGATCCCACCTGTTGGACACAGAGCTCTGCTCCCTGACGGAGCACCTGAGGGACAAACACACAACGTCTCTGTGTCCTCATCCCTTTGTGTAGAGGAGACCCTCATTCACTGCTAACCCTTTGTTGCTCCTTTGCATACTACACCTCCATCTTGAAAGATACATTCAAATGTAGCAAAGTCTTACAGTATATGTACTTAACGGTGTAAGTATGCCGTACGAATGCTGTGTAATACTGAATGTTTGTGTTTTATTTAAGACCTAGGATTCACACAAAGTCTAAACATGGCCCTTATTGGTTAACCGTTAAGTACTACCTGAACAAAGAGGACATTACTTACAAAACAATCTCACTTAAAGGTCTGTTTACACACTTTATCTGGGGCTTTCAGCTCCACCTCACAGCCTTCCTCAGCAGATTGAGGGATTAGTTTTTATATACATTAGAAAGTTGACCAGAAGAACTGAAAGCTCCAGAAAAAGCAAGTAAGTGGACCTTAAATTAAGATTGTTTTGTCAAACTAATGTTGTTCATTTAAATCCTCCTCCAGGTCATTTGATCTTTTTCTTTGCGTCTCCAACAAGTTGTTTTCTTGCACTTCCCATTGCACAGAACTGCGTCTCCCTTTCTTCCATACGTGTTGTTTCTCTCCTCCCATCTCTGTGGAGCTCATTACCTGCCTCTGTCAGACAAGAGTCCCTGTTTTCCCTTCCCTGTCACCGTCGCTTCGGCTAATATGATGTACGGATATATTACTGGCCGGCCCCAGAGGCTTCCCAACCAATCAGGTGGAGGGGAGACGTACCAAATGACCTCGACACCAATGGTAATGGGGACAGAGACAGGGGAGGACTATGTATGGACTATACACTAATGGGACGTGTGTGTAGAGGAGAGAGACTTTCTGTCACTTTAGCTATAAGGGATAGTTTGACAGGTAAAATGTTAGCGGCTGCAGACTACGGGAAAATAAACCACAAAAGGTCAAGTTGTCTGGAGTCCAATTAGAGTTTCCTCACACTCTTAAGTGTTGTAGGTCCACAGCTCAGAACCTCAGACGCTCCAGCCCTCCCAAAGTGTGGCTAAACGTTTTATCTGTTTAAAGACAATAACGGGTCGTCCGTGAGGTAACAGACGTACCAAGCTGGTGATTCAAGGATCTCCTTCTTCACACAGGAGGACACAAAACGCACTCAATGAGGACGCATCAGCTGTGTGTAGTAGATATTGATCAGTGTGTCTTGGACAGACGCAGTGATATTGAACCCATCTCCAGATCCAGAGTAAACGTTAGCAGAGTTTAGGAAAGTGTTGAGCAGATAATAATACGAGAACAATCTCTCTTCTGCACAATGTAACACAAGATAAGCTCCGACCACACTGCGTTCTTACACTGTTGCAAAGCAGATTGTGTATTTAAGAGCTCAAACTCGGTGCAGGAAGTGACCAAATGACTTTCTTACAGTCTTACCTGAACATGTCCCCGAGTCCTTTCAGCATGCCCTTCTTGGCTTTCCCCTTGTCTTTGTCCTTCGCTCCCTCCTGCTTCTTCTTCTCCTTCCCGCCCTTGTCTTTGTCTTTCTTCTTCTCCTCTTTGCTGCGATTAGTGCCGTTGACCAGGGGTTTTTCGGTGCCGGACAGCGGCGTCTGGTCGGCCACCGTGGACACAGAGTCTCTCCCCGAGCGTGAACTCTCCTCCGTGTCCTCCTCCACTGCACAGAGGGACAGACGTACAGGAAGAGGGCCGCAGAAAGAGACATGGGGGAGAGTGGAGCACATATTATATTTAACCGGTAAACAAGTCGTTTTTAGTAGAACTGCAAGATTCAATCCATAAACCTAATAAATGGAAATCTATAAATCTCATAAATGTGAAATGATGTCTCCTAAGAGCAAAAAGGGGCTTAATATAATTTAATTACATATTACAGATAGTAATCTTTAGAGACCGATAGACACTGACTGGTATAGAATGAAGAAAAGCAATACAGGGATTACTACGTGATTATGTCATCTTATGAGATTCACTTCAGATAATAAACATCACATTATCTGAGCTGTACAACCTCAAGAAATACACTACTAAGATAATATATGAAATTGAAAAAATGACATTTGAATAACCCAACGAAAAATAAAGAACAATCAGGAAGTAGGCCTTGTGTATGTACGCGTAATTACTAGCCATCGCTTGGCTATAATTCATGAGTGTACGCGTTGCTCTTGGGGATTATACATTTTCTATTGTGGCACCCATAAAAAAAAATTCAATAAACTTTCCATATCGTGTCATTCACATTTACAAGAAGAATTAAATTAATCAAATCAAGATTTTGCCTTAAAAGAAGCATTAAATACAAACATAAAGGAAAAACAAATGACAGGTGACTGAATGTATTGTTCTGTGCATTACGAGATGCTCGTCTATCACAGAACGCCCTCGTGTTGACATTATGATACATGTGACATATAATGCAGTAGCGAGTTACATCCCGAGTCCGCGATATGCCATTGCCACAAGCGGCGATACAATCGGCTGCCAGATTAGTCAGAATGCTGTCACTCTCATGCACGAGTACGGAAACCACATCCAAGTTTTAGTGGCTGACATGTTAAAAGTTTACACATCAAACCTCGTTATTACCGTTGTTGTGTTAGTGTCATCTCAACAACACATAATGCAATGTTACTAAAGTAGCAACATGATGAACATGGTACCAATATGGCCGTTGTGACTTCTCAGACACAGTTCTGTTAACTGCTGGCCGATATACAAACGCTGGATGTCTTACATGTCTCCATGCCCTCATCGTCTTCTTCTGTTGCAGCCGGTCGATCGTAGGATTTGTCGATGGCGGCTCTGAAGCTCTCATTGCAGCCCCGCCCCCTGATGATGCGGGGGCGTGGCCTGTGGAAGGGGAGGTCCCCATTGAGGGTTACCTCGGCAACAGCCGTCTGGAGGCTCTCGAGAGAGCTGGACTTCTTTAAGCCGAGTGATGGTCCAACATCCTTTGTGGAAGAACCTGATGGGAGGACACAGAAGTATGTACTGCAGGAAAATACACAGACATTTCTACAAGAGGTGGTCAAAGTCCCCGTCAATCCACTCATTCATCACTACACACTGCGGTGAACAATAACGAACCACAGTCCACTTCTACTCTACACCGATCTCTGCAGACCAGCCACCAGGACAGCAGCAGCAGTTCAGCAACAATAGAAGTTTGTACCACCATGGCCAAAAGCATCGTTGTCCCAATCAGTGGCCTCGTGTAATATCAGTTTCCTAATCTATTACAAAAAGGAGAGTACAGAGCTACAATCTAAATTCCCTTGACTTCCATTCCACCCTGATTTTATTTTTACATAACCTTCAACACTTCTTAATCACATCTTTGAGTAATAAATAACAAACGCGAGCCAGAATCAGCGTTGACCTTGGCTGAGTTACAGTATTCTCAAGGATAACTGATGATGTAGTGCAAGAGAAGCACCATTATCATGAGAGTTATGTTACAAAGTGACTCAACAGGATGATTTAGGATGAACTGAGAGGATGAGGGAGACTTTTCTCCTGCAGGAAAACTGACGAAGCAAACACATTTCACAACAAGACAAATCCAGACGACCAAGTTTGACCTCAGAGTCTTCACTAGGGAGAACTTCTCTTTTTTTGGGTGGTGGATTCTGGGACTTGCTCCAGCCAACCTCACAATGACCCTCAAGGTGAACGTCTACTGAAAATATCATTAGCGCACTCGGTGGACACAGAGGCAGGAAGTAAAGCACATCACTCACATTCTGCAGAAGAGATTTCTCGCTAACAATAACAAAATGTTACGGAAACACCATTTCAGAGACTTTCTTTATACAGTACGATGCAGAGGAACTGAACTTCACTCAGAAAAGTGCATTCAGTGCTTACTATACACACCAATCTGGCGAAAATGTACTCGTACACCTGCAGTGTATCCGTCATGACACACTCACCCCATTAGTGTTCCCGCGGCTGCTTTTGGTGGAGCATCACTGGGCCGACCCAAGCGTGCCGAGCCTCAGAACACCAATAAGCTACTCTGACAACGGCACAACCATATTTACACCTGGATACTGTTAGTTTCACCAAGAAGGAGGCTGATCGATCGTGTGTATTCACGTGTGTGTGTGTGTGTGTTACATTCCTCCTGACTGACTACACATTTCATTACAAGATGTGCCTCTGAATGAAAATAACCATCAGCAAAATAGGAGAAACATGACAGTTTAATTAAACTAAGACTATTTGTACAGTGGTGCGGGCATAATGTTTTGTTCCCATATGGCTCCTCTCACAGGCTGAAGAATGTGTACGGTGGCAAATACATGTAAGATGATAAGGTGAGGAGGTATGAAGGTAAGTGGAAGAGTAATAATCTCCTGGGTGATTCACTTTAGAGCTCCTGTAGCAGAAGGCTGCAAAAATACACGAGGTCTGGCAGATGAACATGTGGTGCCACGAGAAACAAAGAGTGAAGGGAGGGGGGAGTAAGGGCGGTGGAGGCAAAGACAGGAAGATTTACTCCTGTTTGAGTAACTTCACAAAAGCTACAGTGCCAAGAAACTTACTCTAATTGTTTCAAATTTAAATGACTAATTTGAAATCTACTTTCTTTCATAGATGTGCGTCTTCGTCAGGAGCAAATGGACCTATTTCAATGACTTAACGTGTATTGTATTGGCTGTTTCTTTTATGTCATTTCCATTATTATTCTAAGCATAATGTACTTAAATGTTCATACAATTAATTAAGTAAAATATATTGAAATGTATTCCAATGACCTGCCAATTGTTGGAGAATAATCTCCGATAATAAGTCTGGAAACGGGCTTAAAAACAATTGCCAAGCTTCTTGTTTACAGTGAAACCGACCGAAAAAAGAAATGGAAAATTGAATAAATGCAGAGTGAAGGAGTGAGTGGGTTGGTGGCCTCACATTCATTCTCATCAGCCCGTCCTGTTCCCTTAACGTCTCACTGAGAGTCGGGCTGATAGGCTTTCCATGCTGCACTCCCGTTTTGTTTAAAGGCTTTGCCCAACGCCATTCACTGCAGTCACACTTCAGGATCATTTACACTGTGTTGCTTATCTGAGAAGTGTGGTTTGTGTATCTTACAGACTTCCAAATAACCTGGTGACGAGCCTTCTGTAAAACATTCTGTTCAGTCAGGACTACCTGGCTACTCAGAGTAGTTAGGAGATGTGTAATTAAATACTCTCCGACCCCACCCAGGTCCTTAACAGCCAGTATGAATATGACAGGGTCTTGGTAAGGTTAGACTGGAGCAGGCTTTTGTGCAAAAAGAGTTCAATCCCAGATCAAATGTACGTCAAAGGGTCTTGAATACCGTCTTCAGTGTTGTAATGTTACGTTAAATGTCGCTTCTTGTCTTAAACATTCGTCCTCGTTGATGTTGCAAATGGAGCGGCTGTGCTGCGAGAACATTTGCAGGCTCGATCATCCGATCGTATTCTTTTTACGACACGAAACATTTTCAAACAATCATGTCCGGAAACACAGATAAATGCTAAATGGATTATTTCTAATCTGGCAACCAGTCAGTCAGTTGTGAGTAATCTGTGTTGGTGTGTTTGGACAGAGTGACACTCAGATAAACACGATCCGACCAAGTTAGGCAGCGACGGGTTTACACAAACAAATACAGAGCCGTCGTGTTGCAGCTGGAACACGGAGGTCAGATTGGCGTTGACACCAGACGCAGCTGGAGCTGGAGACAGCGGCGATGCACAGAGGCAATCACCTATCATTGGATTTTAACTGCCTCTGTTATCTCTACACAGCCCACGGTGTAATGAGGAACATCATCTAGTTTACCAAACTTTTTTATTTGGGTTCAAATCTTCAGTGTTGTGATGAGCGGAGTCACTGCATTGTTTCAGGGACACTCCCCAAGTACTGGGAAACACTAATCCACAACACAAATAACACGTAATCTTATTTCAGGAATAGAAAATGATCAACTCCAGGAAATAGTACCTACTTCCCAAGTCATTTAAACGGGCTCGTAACATGAACTTAAAAAAAAAAAGGGATCAATCACATGATGCGGCAAAAAAAGGTATTTGCCAACAGTCCTGCATCGCTGAAGTGTCCTCGTCCAACATGTGGCAGCGGCATGAGTCAACAAACCTGTCAGCCAATCACCGCTCAGGAGACGACGTCTACTTCCTCTCTCGGAGCTGTCAGTCTCTGCTGGTGTTTGGGCTTTGGGAAATGGACCATGGATCATCTATACTTAATGGGTCGTAGAGACCTTTCTAAATGTTGGTAAAGTGACACCAGGGGCCACAAAGTGAAAATAAACCCCCGACACTTAAGACAACAGGGTGAAATCTATTAGCCCACAGCATTAGGAGAGCTGACTTCAAAACCTGCAAGTGTAATGAGAGTTTCACTGACAGTCAAAGACTTTCTCTGAAGGGAACAAGTAGAAAACGCTGCATCGATGATAAAACCAGTTTCCTCTAAAGTGTCGGACGGAAAGGAAGGTTTGTAAATGGGATTCTGTGTCAACATCATCTGTTCAACTGTTCAGAATATTGCAGATTATGCAGGAAATGCTCATATGAATCATACTTCTGAATGGCACTCACTAACTACCTTTTTTCTCATTTAGGTTTGAGGACTGGATGGACTTCAGGATGCACTGCATGCCGAGCTTCTAACCTTTCCTCGCTCTCGTCACATTATGTATTCGTACAGATGACTCATCTGTTGCCATCGTTTGGCAGATACACACACACACACACACACACACAATCTCAGCCTTGCCGCCCCTGCGAAATCACGACATGACAGAGAGCTGGAAACAATCTCTTCTCCATCTCCTGGCTGCCCACACTGTTACAACTACTCACAATACTAAAGGATCCATCTGAGGCTTTTCCCACATGAACTCTTGACACTTTCTCCGTGTTTTTGTCTTCGCACTTTATTATTGAGAGAGTCCACAGCCATACCAACAAGTTACCAAGACACTCGAAAGCTCTCGTGTCTCTCTGTTTCGTCCAAGTCGCTGATCTCAGAGGCAGGCCTTCTATTCAGTCCAGGCGACAGTGAAAATGCACAAGACTTGACAATGACAGATGACTCGCTGTCAAGCTCGCTGCCTTAACCAAGGACAGAGGGTTTTTTCTGCTGTCCTTCTCCGCGCACACACACATGTGCACTCCTGACACACACACACACACACACAAAACAATTAGTGCTACAGCCGCATTTGAGGCAAAAAGTGAGAAAATCAAATTTGTAGTCACCCGACTGCTTTCGCGACCCATGTTCGGCAGCGACCTCAAACTGTGGCTGCGAGTCTTCACTCTGCAGTCTGACAAATGTGTCTTGTCAAGAGCGAGCGAAGCACCGAACACAAGAGAACACGCCACACATGCATAAAGAGTAGAGCGCTGGATAAACCTTCTGAAACCTAATCTGCAAGTTGGTCACTGACTTTATATCTGTAGATCAATATGTGCAATTTCATGTATGTCAGTGTTGTTCCTGTGCAATCTGTGTCACTTCCTGCAGCAGCTGTGAATCGATGTGTTCCACAAAGCCACAGAGACAGGCTGCAGTTCATTTATAGAGCTCGGCACTAAAACCCTTTGTTATTCTTGCTCATCTCGGCAGCAACAAGTGTCCCCCGCAGTTTTACAATGTGTCATTCAAATAAATAAAACACCAATCCCAGGGATATCTTATGATACAGAGAGTACATGAAGAAGATATGGACTGTGATGATGTGGGATGACGTGAAGGACCTGGGACGGAGGGTTCAAGTTGGGCTTTGACCAAGTAAAGTTAAAAATGGAGGAATGTTGAAGACAGTATTTCTAATTTCCTCAATTTCCAGAATTTTTTGTTAAAACTTTTTTCTGTTCCCGTTTTAATTTGCTGTTGAAGCCGTTTTGCTGTTTATGCAAACTCAGCGTTCTCCATGTTCTCCAAAATCAGCATAATATTTGTTCCCACAGCAGTGCAACATATTCCTGTCCTGCTCTCTGCTCTGCTGCAGTCTTCTCTTTATGACATTAACAACTGTTCTCATGCGCTCATTAATTCCAATTGGTGCTACTTTGCCGTTTTTTGATCACCATTAAGTTACTGTCAATGAAAGTACACACTTCCTGCAAAGGTATTTCAAATTAAAAAGCCTTTTAGGAGCTTATAGGCCATAATCTTCCCCTTGTCCTTGTGTGCTTCCAATTTGAAACATCTGCAGGTTGTTAGCGTTGCAATTTATTGATATCAGCATAAAAGACAGAAACGAATTCACCATAAGAGCCATTATAGTAAAGGTTCCCTCCTTTGCTTGATGAATTGCACTGTAGAAGTCGGAATTTGCTAAATGTGATTAGATAATAAGATATAATGCAGAATAAAATCATAAAACAGCAATACTTTCTGTATGAATCAGCTTTTAATTCAACCTAAAAGTCAAACACCACTTGTACTCCTCAATCCCAGGCATTAGATATGCACCGTAAGAAGACAAAGTGAGGGGGATGGTGGTGAAGGTAAGTATTCCGTTCTACCTCTCAGTGCACCGGTCCTTACCTGTGTCGGTGTCGTGACGAGGGGTGAGGTTAAACTCGTCGGCTACTGTTAAAGGAAGGGGAAGGAAAGAAGGGAGGGATACAAACATGTGGGGTTCAGTTAGTGCAAATGACATTCCACATGCAACATCCAGGTAGCGCTGCAAACATCACAAACTGCTTCATCTCAATTAGGATCGGACGCCATGCGAGACAAGGAGGTGGAGTGGAGGGGGTGGGGGGAGTAGGGAAATGAAAAGAGGGTTTGAGGATAGCAATCAGACTTGTTGTGATATCAACACGGCACAGAGCAGCAATCTGGTCGGGAAGATTAGATATGATTATAGAGAGTGCGAGCAGAGAGACTGTTGCAGCCAAAGCAATCAGCGACTGTTCGAAGACATTTCAAGGTGAATCAACGCAGTGAAGTTCTCGACTTTGGCCAGAGATGCAGAGTTTGTTCCCATAGAGAGGCAAAGGGTGGAGTAGATTTAAATATAAGGGAAATGTTTGGGGTGTGTGCTAAAGGTTTCATAAAAATCTGATTAAAAAAACCAGAGTTTGAAGTAGCCGAGTCAGGCTGTGACGCTTCACAATTACCCACAGAATATAATATGTTAACCTCATATAGCTGGTTGAGGTAAGCCATGTTTATCCTGTTTGACTGAAAGCATACTGCCTTGATCCCTGCACATGGACAACATGTCTCATCTCCCTGGAATCTAATGAACATCCAACATTATTGAAGGCATGTGGAGCTTTTCAAAGTCGTACCTAGATCCATGCTCTTCGACTTGCGCGTCTTGATGATCTCAAGCTGAGCCGCGTCTCCAAACTGCTTGGTGCGTTTCTCCGACATGCTCTGCCGCCCGAAGCCTTCCCTTTGGAAACTGCCGTCTGGATTGTTTTCATCTGGATTCAGGGAGCTGGATGGAGGGTTGAAGGGTGTGACGGGGAGAAAAGATAGGATTGACATAATAGTATAGGTAATAAACATTCTTAGCATTTTCTATATAAAATATGAGAGAAAGAAAAAAAGAGTTACACAAGTGGTTATGGAGACAGAGGACAATGATGGGTTTAAGTGAAAAAGGGTCATGAAGGTTCAAAGAACGTCTCTGCTTTGAACTCGTACGGTTCAAAGAAGGAAAGCAGAGATGGAGGGGAATCTAGGAAAGAATTAGGAGAGATAATAAGTGGGGAAAATAAAAAAAAGGAAGCGTTGGGGGAATGAGAGACGGAGGCAAGAAAGAACAAAGTCAGAGACGGGAAGACTGGAGTATGGGAGAGAAGAAATGAAGAGAAAGAAAGGGTAGAACTGAGTAGTAAGGCTGGAAGAAAAGAGAAAGAGAGCTTTAGATAGATTAAAGCAAATGGAGAGCAGAGAAATAATAAGAGACCGAAAAAAGATGAAGAGCAAAAGAAAAAGGCTATATGAGCAAAAAGAAGAGGCAGTGTGGGACAGATAAGAACAAGAGATAACACTGGGGAGAGTGAAACAAACAAGGCACAAAACAAGATGTGAAAGGGAGCAGAGAAAGGAGAAGAAAAGATGAAATGAAGAAGGGACTGTGGAATGAGAAAGAGATATAAAATGAAAATCGGCCCAAAATAAATAAGACGCAAAGAGAAACATTTTCTAGTATGATTCATCAGAGAGCTGGAGCCTCCATCTTTCTCCTCACGGACAAGAAGACACTGGGCTTGCCACAGCAGTCGGTGTTACGTAATGTTACATGTGTTACAATGTGTAACAAGGTGTGACAAGGTGTGACAAGGTGTAACAATGTGTAACAAGGTGTGACAAGGTGTGACAAGGTGTAACAAGGTGTAACAAGGTGTTACAAGGTGTAACAAGGTGTGACAAGGTGTGACAAGGTGTGACAAGGTGTAACAAGGTGTAACAAGGTGTTACAATGTGTAACACAGTGTGACAATGTGTTACAAGCTGTAACAAGGTGTAACAAGGTGTGACAAGGTGTTACATGGTGTTACAAGCCGTAACAAGGTGTAACAAGGTGTGACAAGGTGTAACAAGGTGTAACAAGGTGTTACAAGGTGTTACATGGTGTTACAATGTGTTACAAGGTGTAACAAGGTGTTACAAGGTGTTACAAGGTGTAACAAGGTGTTACAAGGTGTTACAAGGTGTAACAAGGTGTTACAAGGTGTAACAAGGTGTTACAAGGTGTTACATGGTGTTACAATGTGTTACAAGGTGTAACAAGGTGTTACATGGTGTTACAAGCTGTAACAAGGTGTAACAAGGTGTGACAAGGTGTTACATGGTGTTACATGGTGTTACAAGCTGTAACAAGGTGTAACAAGGTGTGACAAGGTGTTACAAGGTGTAACAAGGTGTAACAAGGTGTTACAAGGTGTTACATGGTGTTACATGGTGTTACAATGTGTTACAAGGTGTTACAATGTGTAACAAGGTGTAACAAGGTGTGACAAGGTGTTACAAGGTGTAACAAGGTGTTACAAGGTGTGACAAGGTGTTACATGGTGTTACAAGGTGTAACAATGTGTTACAAGGTGTAACAAGGTGTTACAAGGTGTTACAAGGTGTTACATGGCGTTACATGGCGTTACATGGCGTTACAAGGTGTTACAAGGTGTAACACTGTGTTACACTGTGTTACACTGTGTTAAACGGTGTTGTTAACACCTGTGTTAGTTGCAGCTCTATACTACGCATGTATTAATTGAACCCCCCTGACATGCAAACACACAGTGACAGACATCACAGGCCCTCAGCAGCACTGTGTGTCCTTCACATCAGGCTGAGAGGCCAGGACAGAAGAGGGCGGCCCCAGTGAGCGCTGCTTACAATCAGGGGCCAATCAAGGAACCAACCCACTTACACACTCACACACACACCAAACATACAGTAGGGGACACGATGACCTTGTTCAAATGACAAGCTTTTAGAAGGTGAAATTTAAAAGAAGAACACATTTTCTCTGCAGGAAGATGTAGACGGGCTGACGAAGACTGAGGTCTGAAGAAAATAACGTTTTGCCCACCTGTCATTCTGAGGGGGCAGCTCTTTGGCCCACGGCGGTGTTATGTCAGCAGTGAAGCCCACGTCGTCGTGGGAGCTGGACGATGACTGGTCAGATAGGTGCGGCGGGAGGAGGGGCGGCCGGTCGTCCTCTATGATCACAGTGTCGTCCTGCGGCATGTTGACGGTCGGCGAGAGCTGATAGTTTCCTGGAGGAGACAAGATCCGTTTTTAATTCCTCCAATCTTTCCGTTTATTCATCGACACTCAACTGCGTGTATGAAGTGTCTCCACATATTCTAAGAGTCTCCCAGCATCCTACCGGGCCGAACATTAAGAGTTAGATGAGAAGACACCACTCGTGTTTGGATGTGAAGTACCGGGCTGGAGATGGGGAGCAATTAGCTTAGCATACCATAAAGACTGGAAGCCCTGGGAAACAGCTAGCCTGCTTCTTACCATTGTTCACTTTGTGACTCTAGAGGGAGTTACATCATAGTGCAACTACTTCTTTAAAAAAAACTTTTTATCCATCTGCCCAGTACTTCTGTGTTCTGGTTGCCTGGCAACTTCGTGGTGACTCCAGAACGGCTCCTGGCTGTTGTTTTGCCAAAGAAATAGTTAAAAGCACAGAACTCCCTATAAAACCACAAACTGTTGTTGTGTGTAAATATTAAATGAGATAAAACATGTTCATCTGTAAACTGTACAGGTGGGCCGGTGTATTTTGGACAAAGGCTATCTCCACACATCTCAAAGTATATTCCCCCCAAATGTTGAACTACTCCTTTAATGTGTAGATCTCGCTAACCTGAAGCGTGATAGCTTCTCTAGAATCAGCCTCGTGCTGTGCATCTACTTGTGCAGTAATGGTGAGTTTACGTCACGTTGACACACCAGTCTGTTTTGCTGCTGATCGAGAAGGTAAATGTGAGCAGGGCACCTTTTCAATGCACGTGCTGTGTAGCTCACGTGTAAGTGCAACAGTGAATGACTACCAAACCTGAAGGATTTGATTGAGAGGATTATGACATGTGGAAAGAACACTATGTTCTGATCAAATAACGCTCATTTCCTTCAGCTCCGAGGGCAACAATAGAAACATGTTAGAATTGATATGCTGAAAACCACTTGTTACCCAGCTCTCTGCACAACACCCTCAGGAACGGATTTATTTTATGTCATTGTGACAACAGGCCACTTCTATATCAAGCGTGAGACTGCAGGAACCGTTTACCCCAGCAAAACAAGTCGACAAAATTATAAGAACAAAAAAAATAAATGCGGGGCAACTTTATAAACCACAAGACATATTTAGAATTTTTTGTGTTTTTGAAGCAGAGTGAAACTGCTCCTGGCTGATCAGCTTATACCAAGTGGAGTTTGGCAGCGGGCACAATGGTGTTCCTATGTCAAAACACTATGATTAATTCAAGCTGTGCCCTCACAAATAAAAGATAAAAACTTCCCTGTGCTGAGGCGAAAAAAATAAAAAGTCCCCTTCTCTGCTTCTGAAAAGCATGGCTTAAAGAACTCCCATTGATATGCAGCGCATGACTTTGTCTTTAATCTGTATTTTGAAATTGGAAGCGGGGGGGGGGGGGGGGGGGAGGCTTCTCTGCATCAAAAGAAGGGCAGCTTCAATGCGTCATAAAAGCCTTGTGTACTGAGCTCAGGGAGAAGTTTGTTTGTCTTTAGAAAGCGGAGGGACCTGGAGGTCTGAGCCAGGCCTGCTGTTTGTGCTCATAACTAAGCACTGAGGGATCAATGTGCTACTGGGGGCTGCTGCTTCCAGCCAGCATGGGTGAATGACCTGATGTAAATTAAGCTGAATGGTGGAAGTAAGGGGGGACTGTGTGTGTGTGTGTGTGTGTGTGTGTGTGTGTGTGTGTGTGTGTGTGTGGAAAGGTAGTTTAAAAAGTCATCAGTCACTGTTCTTTGTTATTCCCCTTGAATAATAAGTTACAAAGTGACCTTTAATTCAAATTAACCCATCAATGCACTTTGTACTCTCTTAACCCTGTTTTGGAAAAACCCTATAATTGTGTGGCTTGTGCCACCAAGTGCTTTTTGTGAAAGCAACACACAACTGTGAACAGATCTCAGGGACATGCAGTTCACTAGAAATGCACTTTTAAGAGTATGTTTTGCTTGTACTAGAAGTCATATTTTCTGTTTAATAATGTTCTAATAAAAATAATAATAAAAAGATAACGTGCTAGTTTTACTTGGTTTCTTAGTTTGGTTAGTTTCTCCCCATCGTTCACTTGCATCCTGGTACACGGCTTGTTGTGTCAGGATATGAATTCATGTTTGTAATGTTCTACACATTTGCATAAATGAGAAGATGTCGTGAGAACGGTCGCTAACAAACGTGTTTCATCCAATCTCAGCCGTTTATCTACATGTGGGGACGTACGGGGGGGGAGGGATGGATTGTAATGAAATTATTATTATTATTTGTACTTTGAACAACAGCAACAGCGAGTGAACTGTCTCGGTCTGTTAGCACGTTACAGCTCTGTTCATGCGTTTCTGGTACGACAGTGTTAACAAGCGCACGACTTCTGCACGTCACCGCCCCAATATGAAGCGCTAAAGACTTTGGATTTGTTCTGCCATGTAGTATATGTATAATTATTTTCATCCAGTTTTAGCAAATGAAACCAGAAAGATTGTCTTCAGTCTCGAGTTCAACAAAACATAAGGAGACCAATTAATTGCTGATAATAGAAAAGTATCTAAGAATGCATCTGCATTTATAATGAGCACGTACACTACAAGTGTGCGGCATGCATCTGCAGAAGTGTGTGAGTGCATGCACTTAACTGCATTAACTGAACTGTTACAGTGGTTTCAGAGTGTGTGTGTGTGTGTGTGTGTGTGTGTGTGTGTGTGTGTGTGTGTGTGTGTGTGTGTGTGTGTGTGTGTGTGTGTGTGTTGTGCTACTTCAGCCCCTCCTGCTGTGTGTGTTTGTTATTCTCAGTGAATTTGGGAGTCTGGGTGAGTCCTCTAACACAGCATGGACACTTCTCTCTCTCTCTCTCTCTCTCTCTCTCTCTCTCTCTCTCTCACACACACACACACACACACACACACACAAAACATCGACACACACGTGCATTCACAGAACCACTTAATCCCATTTCCCTTAGCAGTCCAATGTGCGACACTGAGAATCCCATCAATGTCACAGTTTGAATCACTGCAGTACAATCAACTGGCAGCTACCGAGTAGAAAGCCAATGAATCTGTCAACTCGCTAGCCTCGTAAAAGGAGGGGGGAAAAAAGCTTCTTTGTTTTAGTGCCAGCACCCAAGGGCAGCCATCCGCCAACAACAAAAGCACTGCCATGTGGACGGAGCGCACACCCATCACCTGAGAATCACACCAAAAAACACACATTATCCTTCCCAATGGTTGTAATAATTCCTGACTGAGCTGGAGCGGAACAATAGGAGGCATTTCATTTGAGATTCTCCGGCAGAGGCTATTATGTGAGGCTTTTTGTTCAGAAATACTGAATACTTGAGGGCAAAGGGGGAACACAGAACGGCCAGGAGGAGAGTGGAAGAAAAGATTTTCGAGATGAAAATGGAGATAGCGAGAGGTGAGAATAACACGGGGTGAAAGACAGGCAGCAGAGAGGGTTTTTTTTCCCTCTTTTCATTTGGTCTCGTCTCTGTATATTTGCATAATTAGTAAGGAGGTTATTGCCAGGGGTACTGGGCCTTGAAAGCTATTGGCCTGAAGGAATAATTAAGTCTCTCTCTTATCCCCGGCATCTTCAGAGTGCAGAAAGCCAGCGAGTGATCTAAGAGTGTGCACGGGCCAAAACGCAAGTTGATATGTTCTGAATGGGAATGCTGTTGTCTTCTAAGAAAGCCTAATGCATGATTTATGCTTTCTGGCACCCTTTCAATGAGAGAAAAGACTTATTTAAAGCAACTGTTAAAGACCCGACCGCACACACACACACACACAATTTTACTTATACAAGGGAGGTTTGCTGAGCATGCAAAGCTCTGCTTCGTATTCACACATGTTCTCATCTGGGAGCTGCCGAGAACATCTACAGATTTCTACGGTTGGCTACTGATCAGCTTTTCCACACCAATCCACAGCATTTAAATATGTCATGACACAACTGTTAGTGTGAATGTGTGTTAAAATGTACAGAGGCTTAAGCAGCTCTGTCATCGGAAACACAAGCAACCGAACATCCGCTCGTCTTAATCATTGAATTCAGGTGTTTCATTCAGTCCCGTTGCCACAGGTGTATAACATCAAGCACCGAGCCAAGCAGCCTTCACAAACACGTGTGAAAGAAGGGCTCGTTCTGAAGAGCTCACTGAAATCGAACGTGGTTCTGTAATAGGATGCACCGCTGCAACAACGTTGCAAACGTTTAGGAGCCACAGCAACTTAGCACGAAGTAGCAGACCACGTAAAGTTACAGAGCGGGGTCGCCGAGTGCTGAGGAGCAGAGTGCGTAAAAGTCGCCAAAGCTCTGCCGACTCTAAAACTGCAGAGTTTCAAACCAGCTCAGGCTTTAATATCAGAACCAAACTCTTAATGCTTCATCTTCAATCTTTGTGGAATCAGTTTGGGGAAGAACCTTTTCTGTTCCAGCATGACTGTGCCCCAGTGCACAAAGGTCCATAAAGACATGGTGTGATGAGTTTGCTGTGGAAGAACTTGACTGGTCCGCACAGAGCTCTGACCTCAACCCCACTGAACACCTTTGGGAGGAACTAGAACGGAGATTGCGAGCCATCATCAGGGTCTGACCTCACTAACGCTCTTCTGGATGAACGGGACACGCTCCAACATGTTGTAGAAAGCCAGAAGAGTGGAAGCTGTTATAGCTGCAAAGGGGGGGGACCAACTTCATATTAATGCCTATGAATGTAGGTGTAATGTGTAGGTGGCCCAATACTTTTGTCCATATAGTGTATCTAGACATACATCATTTTATTTAATTTGTTTAAATGGCCAAGTTCTGAGGTGTCTGTTTGCCTTTACTTCAATACCACGACGGTAAAATTAACAATATGTGCGGTGCTCGAGGCATTGAATAAAAGTAAGTTAATAAATCCACAACGATTTCCTCTGGAGCTACTAAAGAAACTAAATAAATAGTTCCAATGAAAAACAGTTTGGTCATTTGTGTGAAACTTCCCTTTAAATTGTACAATGGTAAATGAAAGGATATCATACAAGAAAACCTCTAAATATTTCTCATGCATTGGTTCAGTCCAAAAGAAACACCTTAGTAGAACCTCCTAGAACTTCCTGGACTGTGCTACTTGGATAAGGTTACACGTAGACACAAACATTTACAAGGAACCTCTGGGGGACTCTCTTAAAGTTAAATTAAAATGTTTGATTGTAATGTCATAGTCCTGTTAGACCCTAAAACAACTCCCACTACAATAAAGAAATCGCCTGGGAGGTTTCAGATTTCAAAACTTCACTGAATATAGTGTAAGAAAGATGAATGAATTACAAGAGCAAGCAGATGGAGTGTATGTAATTGGCAGATACTTTATTATACTCTCAACGTGACATTTGACACCGTTTCATATTAAAATCTGGCAAACAGAAATTCTCCGTACTAATCCATAAGAGGGATCTGCCTTCATTTAAGCAAACATCTTGTAATCTTCAACCGGGGGAACTAGTTTCAGAATGAATCTCAGATTATTAATATGAAAAACACCTATAAAAAGCTGCCTGAAGGGGGGGGGGGGGGGGGGGGGCCCAGCTTAAACCCAGAGCATGCACGACTTTATCCGCACTTCTTAGCCAACTGGCAAATTAAACAACTGTTCAAATAAAGCTTTAATCCATTCCCAACCTCTCCAATCTCACTCCGACACAGAACCGCAGAGCTGCTGTAATATCTCGAGGTCAAGCCAAGAGCGTGGAAAGATGGATCAACATTTCTACGTTTTATTACCAACTTCATTTGAACAGATTCAAAACCACACGGAGGAAGAAGATCCAAAAATATTTTTACATGACAAATTGGGGTTAAAAGTTCTCCTCAGGTGAAAAAACAAAAGCCTCCTCAGGAATGATTAAGTGTTTAATAAGCAGGGGAATGCCCCATGTGTCTGTGACAGTCAGTAATTATATAGAGCACATCCCTCCACAGGCCAACCTCGCAGCTTTCCTGCGTCTGGCGTCTTGTTGAGGTTTTGGTGAAATGTCAGAAGAAACAGGATCTTTTATTTCCCTGATTGTGTTGAACTCAGAAAACACACGTGACGGAGGATCAAAAGGCAGCATGTTGGTGTTTGATGAGTGTTTTCTTTAATCCTCACAGGATGAAGGTTTGATGTCACCGAACAATATGACAACACTGAGGTGAGGTCATTAAAGGTCAGCGCCGCCATCTTTTATATAATCCGTCTTATTCTCGTTACAGTGGATGATCGCACACTGATCCACATTTTAATGTATTAAAGGGGAGATTGAACAACAATAATGACTTTGGGCAACAGCCATGTCCATAACGCATAATAAACACACTTATAATGCCCTATAATCTGCTCAGAGCACTGGATATACAGCCAGAAACACTCATAACACTAATTATAACACATTATGAAGCATGTTATAATACTTATAAGGTCAAATATCATAATGCTTTATCATGCCTTACGCTCATTACAGCCCGCGCTGCTGGTTAAACACGCGTGAACTGTGGCAGCGTGCTGGAACTTACACTGTTAAAACTTCCTCTTGTCAGAAATGGAAAGAACAACTGCAGAAGATTAAAAGGTACAAAGACAGTTGGATGAACTGAGTCTTTACACCATCTGGTGAACAGAAGCCTTTCTTTGACATGAGGCAACTTCACCACCCGTCCATCAATCATGCAAGTGCTACACACATGCAATGCTGTACAGAGTGCAAAGTTCTCACACGCTAATCTCTTTCACTTAGTCCAACACACACACACACACACACACACACACACACACACACACACACACACACGCACACGCACACGCACACGCACGCACACACACACACGTGTAATTGATAAGAATCTTTACTGGTCGTCTCCTTATAATACTCAGACTGAGATCAACGGAAGTTGTAATACGTTCTAACAAAAATAAATCTTACCTATCGTGCGTGGCATCATGCCTTGTCGTGGCATCAAGTTGTCATCAAGGCCCTCCAGGCCACCATACAAGGAGTGGGAGATTCGGCGTTCGTGGTCGTCCAGAGAGGTGTTCATAGTCTGCTGACTGCCCCCCAGTGGGCTGCCTGGAGACTCCTGAGCGAGGAGGAAGGGGAATAATTATTCAGGGTTTCCACACTTTCTCAAGCATCAAATTCAAGGACTTTCCAGGCTTAATTCCCTCAACTTCAAGGACTCAACATGGCATAGTTTGAGACACAGACGCAGGTTTAATACAAAACTTTAAAATGTAAAAAGAGGACTAGCAGGCTTTGCATAAGTTCACATAAATAAATATCAAAAAGAGCTTTAATTTCTATTCTTGCACAAATTTAAATTCAAACACTTTCAATGATCCATGTATGTTATGTATATTTTCAAAAACTTTTAAGGCTCCCTCAAAAAAAAAAAATCACAAACTTCCATGGATTTTAAGGACCGCTGGGAACCATGTTTTTAGATTTACTCAATATTTGTTTAATAGTCAAGTAAATAAAAAAGCGCGTTGTGTGCTGTGTAGTTTATTCCTCTCCAGGTGAACCATGTGTGGAGCCCGTTGAGAAGACACAGGCCATTGGGTAAAGAATAAATAATCCGTTTCACTTGAGTAGAAAGCCATTCATTAATTGCTACACCTCTTGTTGCAGTTACAGCAAAGTCCCAAAAGGAAAAATGTCCATGATGTATACACAAACATGTTAGCCATTTGCTAAACAGTACTGAATGGACACAGGGGCAGCTATCCACGCTAATGCTAGCAGTGTGATAACCATGATGAATGAGCATGGATTTCCAATAGGCTCTTAAACCGCCGGCTGTTAGCGGACTAGTGCTCCCCTGCAGGGGATTGTTAGCTTGCTGGCGTCTTGACATTTCCCTCAGGACCCCTGATGACACTTTCTTGTTTGCTGGACAAATGGACCATTTGCTGGCCCTGTCACCAATAAACGCACATCCAGCGCCGGAGAAGGTGCGTTTGTGTGTCTACAGCCTCGTTGTTTGTCCATTGGATAGTTGACTGTATTGATTTGCTACGGTCTCTGCATTTACTACTGAAGGCGATGGCAGATCCTGCCGTGATGTTAACCATCATCGCCTAACGAACGATAACAGTATCACATTGGAGCCAAATTACCCGATCGATGACTATAACTCGGCTCGGCTGGGATTCGATTTTGGCAGAAGGTTGTTGAACAACGATCCTTTCAGTTCACTAAATTGTTGAGGTAAAAAAAATCAGCGCAGAAGAGATTTTGATGTAAACAAACAAGTCCAGTTTCAGTCGAGACTGGATCTCTGCTTCTTTAAATCTCCACATTAGACATATTGGAACCACCAATTAGCTTCGATCAGTCGTAGAATATCCATAACTTAAGTAAAAGTATCAAAAATGGTGACGGTGCTGCATTTAAAGCTTGTAGTCGGAATTTGGGGGATTGTAACAACGTTTACTATAGCTGTACATTTAGATTACAATAAATAGGTCATTCACCATCTTATATACGTGCATATAGTTAAGTATAAAGTATAAAAGCACCTTCTGAGATTGAGTGCAGTAGAAGTGTACATAAAGTACAATGCAAACACTCCAGCAAGGTACCTCCAACTTTAAAAGTACGCCGCTTGAGTGAATGTACTTCATGCAACGGAGCCGATCGACCGTACACACGGATGCAACAAATCTTCCAGGGAACAAACTCATCGCTAAGGTGGCCATATGGTGCGCTCTCGACTTTAAATGAGATAGTTAATGAATTGGCCGGCTGAGGAGCCGAGGTGAAAGTCTCAGTAATAGCCGAGGGGATTCGCCACACTGACGGCGCGTCGACAAATCACACTGCAGCTCATTGCATATTCAGGCTGAGAATTGAGCTCCAGGAAGGTCTCGATCACATTAGGTGCCAAAGGGGCGACGAGGAAGTCAGCTGCTCCGGGTCGACTGTGTTTCTATGGGGACGGAGGAGGAACGGGAGCAGTCGGGCTCGTGATTTATGCATTTTACTGCAAACATTTGGGATTGATTTGAGAACGGCTGTCAAGGGATGGAGACACGGAGAGGGAAGTAAACACACATAATGTGATGCCATATGTCAGTGGGTAGGACAATATGTCAGAATAAGCCACAGCTTTCATCCCATAGTAATTAGGTATAATAATTTAACTTTAACAAATATTTGATGGACAGCTGTTTGTAACTTAAGGTATGAAGAATCTATAGTGACACTCATTCAGTCTCTTTGAGTAAGAGTGAATTAAACTGTTGGTTTTCATCCTCTCCAAGTGTCTTGGACACAATTTCTTATAAATAGCCAGAAACTCGGACGGCCTCAGGCCATGCCTCCGGCTCAGCATGCGAAGCGGAGAATAACAAGACTCAAATGTTATTCATCCACCAGGCCGTCTGTAAAGTCTCGCTGCCTTGACATGGCCGCAATACACACAGACACGCAGAGTATCTGTTTGCAAACAAAGAAACAAAGAATCCTTGAAAATAAAACGCATAAATGCATAAGCAGGGTGTACACCAGCACAAACTACACACTCAAAACACACACAAGACGTGTGCATGTACAGACACACACACACACAAACACAAAACACACCTCCAGGCTTATCCTCGGCTTTCAATTACCAGACGGGCCGAAGGGAAATCAAAACTTTGACACACCAGGTTGGAAAAGGAGAGCAGGGAAGCCAGGCAGTGCCAGAGGCGTACACATGCACACAGAGACGTGCACGCCAAGGCACAGACGTGCACGCTCAGGCACAGACGTGCACGTCCAGACACAGGCGCACAGCGGCGCCGCTCACAGACTCAACCTCGGCTTTCAAGCAGGCGACAGGCCAAGGTGTAGAGAGAATGTAAAAACATGACATTGAGGGGAGCAAAAAAGTTGTGTAGCTCAGAAGTCGGCCATGTTTCTTTTTCTCTCCTCCAGCTGCCTCGAGGGAGGTGAGCAGGCGTGGGAGGGGTTGGTGAACTACTATGACCCGACTACTTACTTTTAGTTCATGAAGCGATTCATTGTGGAGGGATTTCCCAGTGTTTTGCTTTGGCTTGTATTGAACACTTATCACAGACATTCATTCAAATGGAGCCTAATGAGTCCAAGTCCACAGAAGCGTCTTTATTCAGGACAGCAGGGTCACATTCGTTCCATCTTTTCCAGGAAAACAAACAATTACGAACGCATTGATCTGATAGGATCGCAATCATCCGCATCATTTGATGAAAGTTATTAAATGAAATATCTGTCATGGCAATATTAAAATAGACTTTATAGAATATAAAGAATATAAAGTTCGTTCATCTCCAACTCTGCAATCAGGAACTCTGGTTCACATCGCAGATCAGCTGTTACAGTAAGACATGTGAGCACTGTGAATGAATCCCCCCCCTGTACTCTAATGTTAACATGTCTTTGTAGCAGGGAGTCCTTCCCCTGGCTCCGGGGTCAACAGGCATCACTACAGTACTGCGGCTGTAATGTGCAGCTCGGAGGTGCGAACATGTGGAACCCGCGTGTGAAGCTGCGGCTGCAAAAAAGGTCACATGTGCTCAGTCAGGGTAAATAAAAGAAGATGTGCTGACCGTTAATATACGATTCAATGTGACGCGGGGGGTATTTTCACAGTGGTGTTGATGGTTTACTTAACACCAGCCACACGCTATGAATAACACATCTCTCGAGCATGAGGGCATTAGCAGTGAATATAATACACACACCGTGCTCTCTGATGCACTTCATCAACATGAAACATCAAATATAAGGAATCATAAGTCTCGGATGCTCTTGACTAGTTATAAACTAGAGGTTGACTCATGGGGCTGATGACACATAATGACTTCCTATACTTACCTATAATATAATGGTCCATGCAGCATCATGAATGATCATTGTGTGTGTGTGTGTCATTTATATTGATGCATCTATAACAACGCCGGCTTCATCATACACAAATGTTTCATCTAGTAAAGTGCATTTTCATGCATTTACAGGAATCTCAACTGCATCATGGAGTGCTGAACTAATCAGACTAATGTTGATCTGTTGCGTGCGTATTAATTAGATATCTACATCCTCACATCCAGCCGTACCTCGTTTCTTTTAGCCACTCGTCTGGCCACAATGAGCTGGATAGTCCCGCGTTTGTTGCCTTCCGTCGACATGGACTTGCGTAGCGTCTCCATGGCGTCCTGGTTGGTTTTGCCCAATAGCGACTCTCCGTTGACAGCAATCAGCTGGTCATTCACTCGCAGCCGCCCGTCCTGTTGGTGGACGAGAAATCAAAGAGAATATTTTAGGGTTCAAACTCCTGACGGCACGTGTGTGATGAATAAAACCACCTTCATCTAATAACAGTCTCACTCACAGTGTCTCTGCTTTCTACTCACGATCTCGTGCAGAGCAGTGTGCTTTTAAATGCATTATTATGTTCCAACAATCAAGTTCAAAGACGTCAACAGGAAATAAGACATTTTATGTTCATCGATTTGATCACAGGTGAAGCTTTTCGGAACAGAAAGGTCGTTATACTTCACATCAACTCAGTGTGATGTGTCCAGTGTCTCTTCTATCCTGTACCTTTCTGCAGATCTTTTAAGTGTGTGCACTAAGGCTGACTGACGTGTTCATCAGGTGTAGGTTGTTCTATAACGCCTGGTATCTATAACATTACATTTAAGATTGGAAACTATTCATTAATTCATACAAAGCATGGTTCCTGGATTGATATAATCTTGCCTACAGCAGCTACAGTAAAAAAAAAAAGAATACACGTTTAAATCTTTATCGTTAATTCAACCCCTCTATTGATAATGGCAGACAGCCTCGTACCTTGCATGCTGCCCCTCCATTGATGATGGATTTGACAAAGATGCCCAGGTCAGCGTGGTTCTCCTTGGAGCGATTGCCTTTGACGCTGACACCCAACCCAGCTGAACCCGAGTCACTGAGGGGGATCTCGAAGGTGAGGAACTCTCTGGTCCCGTCCGGAGTCAGGACCAACTCGTCCTCCTCCGTCTTCTGTAAGACGGGGAACAGAGAAGGAGGAAGATTCTACATTTCTACAACAAGACAACCTTGAAAGACGCAACACAGCATCACTAATAACCCTACGGTGATCTACGGTCGTCCACAAAGACTCAGAGCAAATGTAAATGCGTTTAAACGCTCATATGTAGTAATCCATCTTTAATTATACCAAACAAAAACATGCATTTATTGCAGCCTAAAGCAATAACACGAAAGGCCCTTGAGCTGCTGCTTGCACCGTGCTGCTGTGGGTTAGCCAGAGGGCACAAGATACAAAGACATTTGGCCACTTGAGGTTAATGAAAAGTACTTGCAAATAAATTGCAGCCGGGCAGATCGCAGGAAGGTAAATCAGAGAGCAAGCTCATTAGTTACATCACGTATATTAGTGTTCAACAGAGCAGCTCCTAAGTGTTCACCAGGTACTTAGTATAAGCAGGCATGAATTTAACTATATAATCGAGGCACAATGCTCCGGTTCATTAATGCTAAAGCATGTGTGGGAAACTTTTAGGAAAGTATCAGCCTCAAATTAAAAAAGGGATTTTATTAGAAGTGTTTGCTTCAGTTTCCAGTGCTGGTGAATCAGAGGTTTGGTGACTGAGTGCTGCAACACAGCGAACAGTAACGTATTAATATGTGAAACAGATACATTCTGTGTTGTTTGTGTCGTAGCCTGAAGCGAGGTTTCATCAACACTTGTGAATTCTTGCAGCTCCACCGTCTTCCACATAGGGAGCATTTCAAGTACAGTTGAGACTGTAGCCAGCTCCACCAATCAGAAATAATATCACACACACACACACACACACACACACACACACACACACACACACACACACTTCTGTGTGCAGTACGAGCAGGGCATAAAGCAGATTAAGAGCTTTTATTGTGAAGCAGCTGCAGGTACACAACATCCTGCACATGAACGTGTTTCATTTGACTAATAATACAAAACTTGTTGCTTCATAGAAATTGGTCTCGTTCCATATTTGCGCATCTGTCAGCACATTTCTGCTGGTTACATGATATTGTTCTGCTGATTAATGTTACTCATATCTGGTGTTTGAACTGAGAATAATTTGAAAGTGATTAGCATAACCTATCCATTTAAAAATAACTACAGCACGGACAATTACAGCGAAGCACAGGAAGAAATAAAGCCCGTCACGTCTCATGTTCCCAAAGCAATGTCCGTAAAGATGATATAAAATGCTTCTATGAAACACAAACTCTTAATATGACAACCTGTATGTATTAGAGGTGGATTAACAATACCACAGAGGTGGTTAATTAGATTTACTACTGTTTTTATTACATGCTAAACCTCAACCCTGAGGTTTGATGTTAAGCCTAAACCAAAGTGAACTTATTCAAACCCTCAACAAAGCAAAACATAATTCTAACCTTAATCTGAATAAGATTAAACACACTTTTCTAAACACTCCTAAGGCCTAAAACTAAGAGACAACATCCGACACGCCATGCACCTGGATGGTGATACCAAGTGCGTCACACAGGCAGTAAACCTCCCAGCAGAACTGCATGAACACAGCAGCCTAATTGACATGCTGAGTGCTCTCTCTCTCTCTCTTCCCCTCCACAACAGGTGCTTCTCTCACTCTTTCTCTATATTCATTTTCACTCTCTCTTCCAGCTCAACAATAAAAAGCTATTCTCTCTTGCTTGTTATTTGACAGCTGTCCTCTGAATAGATGGGTGCGTGCACGCTCACGCCTGGCAATTATTGTGCACGCCTAATGAATTCAATCATCGGGCTCGGTGTCAGCATGTCATTAGCTCCCTTTGTTTGCTGGGAGAGAGATGGAATTGCTCTGCGTTAAAAGGGAGGAGGGAGGGAGAGGCGAAGCGGGGAAGGGGGGGGGTGAGACAGAAGAGGAAGAGAAGGGCAAAACGGGTATGTATGGAGAAAGAAGGAAATGGAGGGAACAGAAGGGAGGAAGAGGAAAAGCAAGCGTGAAGAGCACTGTCAGGCTGTCTGCATGTTGTAGAAAGACAAATGAATGCTACCTGGAATTAATTTGAAATGCATTGAAAAACAAAGCAGGAAAAACAGCCAATTTGATATCAGACACAACTGTAGGTGTGCTGAGGAATAATAACACGTAATACAACATGAAATTAATTAGTTTGGACCCGTAAGGCCAAATTCATTCTGCCTGGAATTCAATTTAAGGCTAATTAAAAGTGACTAACAACGGCATAATCCTCTTACACTGCAAATGGTCAGAATAAGAAATAAGGAAATTGATTATTAGGACTCAAACATATCTAAAAATAAAAATATAGCCTATCGTGGAGCAGATGTGATGTCATTTCAAGGTTAAAAAGTAATTCTGTGAGTTGTCCAAACTGCACAATTAAACTGTTTACAATGCCAAAAGACAATCTTTTTATATTTTTCTAGAAGACTAACAAAACGGTAGCCTGCCTAGCGGTTAGCTTGGTAGCATGACAGACGGTTAGCGGCTAGCTAGCAGTATTTAAAATCTCATCGTCTGTGAAGTTAACGTTACTTTTGTTTGTATCTTTAGTTGGTAATATTTATGCAAGAAAGAAACTCATTTTGATGTTTGAAATGCTAGAAATCGTTCTGCCTTTCAAAAAGACAAGAGAGTGGCGAGTCTAGCTAGTCACATCGTGTACCTAATTACAGACAGCTAGTTAGCAGTTAGCTTGGCAGTTGGAAAGCGAACAGTGGTTTAACTTCTAAGTGCATCATATCAGTGTTTTAAGCTAATTACATTTAAAAACAACAACAAAAAGCAATTAAAATCCGAAGTTTGATAAAAAGGTGCACCATTTAAAAACAGGCCTGGAGATTAATTTATGGAGAATAATCACAATATTGTTGTGAACAATCTATTTCTTTTTTACTATACATGTTCCTACAATTGTTCAGCTCTATTTTTGAAGGACCTGATTGATAATAATGAAGACAGGAAGGAGGGAAAAAGGCAAAAAGAGAGAAAATACTTAAAACAATGGCAGAGGAAGGAGGAAAAGGAAGCTCAGAGTAAGAGCAGTTGAGCGAAGGTTGAGGGGAGGGAGAGGAGCGAGAGACTCCAGAGGAGGGTGAAAAGGCGAGGAGCCGAAAAGAAAAGGGTGAAAAGAATGAGAGTGCCAGCGTGACAATGACAGAGTGAGCGAGCGAGGGAGTGTGAATGAAAGGCCGACAGAAAGGGATGAATCCATGTGGAACACAAAGCAGACAGACACTGCCACCTCTCTCACCGTTTGTGTGCATCTCTCCAGCTTCTTCTTTCTCTACCGCACAACTTTCTTCACCTGTCTCTTTATACTGCTCTCTCCTTGCTTTCACTTCTTATTTCAAATCATCTCCCACTGCTCATTTTCTCCCCTCTCTTACTTTCTTTCTCGAGCTTCCTCCTCCTTCGTCATTCGTTTCCAACAGCACGAACAGTGGAAGTAGAAAACAAGGCACAAAAAGGAGGCAAAGCTTTTAGGAAACCTGATCCTGCTCACTGACATTATTAAGACGACTTGGCGAGTTGACCGACGTCTCAGCACAGCGTCCTAGGAAACACTGTTGGTCTGAGTAGCAGGTGGCGTCGACGAGTCAAGGTCACCTTTTCATCTTCTTTGATGTTTTAAAACACAGCACAGGTGATCAGAAGTGTGTGTGATCTGAGGTTCAACAAGCTTCACGTCTACTCGAGTACAAAGGGGTTTAGCACTTTCCTGTCCAGGTGTTTAAGTGTTGACTAAACACGACCTGAAACATCAGTGTGGATGCACATTGTTTTCACAGTGTGGATGCACATTGTTTTCACAGTGTGGATGCACATTGTCTTCACATGTACAGCGTCCAACTCTCACATATCGTTCACCTTTCATCTTCTTTCTCGGCATCTCCCGCCCACTGCTTTCTGTCACTTCCTCCTCACTCTTTATTATTTACTTTCTCTAACTCGCCTTCTACCCCTGAACCTCTCCCCCCTCTGCTCATCTCTGCGCTCGCACCCTCCGCTCTTCTCCAGTTAATCTTTAGCATTAAGCAAAATGAAAATCGCTCTTCATTTACACTTCTTTCTTCCCCTCCGCACACACGGCGGCGAGCTCAACTTTGGCCAAACAAACCTGTCGATTTGATGGCATCTGAAAGAGTCGCTTGAGGGGGAATATAAAAATAAAGGGAGGGAGGGAGGGAGAGGTGAGAATGAGGCGGTGAAGGGTGTAATTGGTGGAGGGAAGTCAGGCGTGGAGAGCATTGTTGGCTGCCTACTGTAGCACAATCTATCTCTTTTTATTTATACTCTGACTCTCTCTCCTTATTCCTCCCTTACTTTATGTCACTACAGTTACCACTCCCCGTCTCTCACCCCGACACTATATGACAAATATGTGGACACGCGTAAAAACCTCTCTCCCTCCCTCTTCTTCATCTTCTCTTTGTTTGCCTCGATTCACAACTCGGATTGTTCCCTCTCTCTTACCCTTACTTGTCCTCCCCTCCCCTGCTCCCTCTTCTCTCACCCTTTCTGACACGTCTCGCTGTAGCTCCAAGCGGATAGGCCATGAATATCAAATACGTGTGGAGGAAGAGAGGAAGGCAGGTGTGTGTGTGTGTGAGCGACAGAGAGAGGGCAGGTACGTATGCGTCTATAGGTGGATGTGTGTCGGTACAAGCACACAGACACACACAACAGAGTGTGTGCACTCACTCATCCTTATATGCTGTGTGTGTGTGTGTGTGCCTGTAAGCCCCTTCGACTGCCAACACACAACACTGACAAATGATGACTATAACATGAAGGGATAGAATCGATTGACACACACACACACACACACACACACACACACACAGAGTCCCAAACTAATAAGCTGCCCTCTCTCCAGCTCGCTCTCCTTCTCCCTTTTGGACAGTCACTCTACGCGGCTCTGAGCTCCACAACGCACTAAAAAACATTTATAACCTCATCCAACCCCGAGCAATTACGCCAGCAGCTGCTCCATGTCGCTCCACGTATGTGTGCGCTAGTGTGTGAGTATACTTATGTGTGAATGTGTAGCCGTCGATGTGCATCTGAGGTGTGTTTGTGTGAAGTGCACCATCTATGTAGCCGTATACTGCGTGCTGTATGGGTGGCTGTAATGTGTGTGTGTGTGTGTGTGTATGGGCCAGGTGGCAGCTTGAAACATCACTTTAATTAAGCCAGAGAGGCTGCTCTGCGGAGGACCGGCCTCCTCTGATTGACTCGTACGTGTCATCAACGGGCCGCTGCAGAACACAGAAAAGTATCGAGCCTGCTGCCACGAGGCTGCAACCATTAATCACTGCGGCTATCCTATTGTGCTAATAATGATACAAAGTTATGGAAGTCTCGTGATGATTTACTGTTATTTGCTACTACGCAGGGAGAAGCAGTGGCATTTAGAGCCTTCACTTAGTGAAAGCAGCAATTAAAGTAAAGTTAACTCAATTATTAGTAAACGTCGTATATTTACTTGAGAAAAGTACCAAAGTTCTCGTTAGGGAAGATGATGTAGAATATTATATTATCATTCTGATGTTGTATAATTGGATAACTCTAAAGAATGCATTACCAGATATGCAGGTTCTTATTATTATTTGGTTACAGTGCACGCCACAAAACTGCAACAGGTTCAGGTTAAATTGCAGCTTTGGGACCTTTGTTGCATGAAATATTCATTTATTTCTACACCGTCATCTGCCAAATAAAGGAGGAAATGGCAACAAAAACAGTATTTTAAAGACTTTGTTTCAAAGTTTATTATTATATTGTATTATAGTTTATAAAATCTGGGAGCATTAGCTGCATTACCTTAATGATACGATATAATGGACGAGCGTACCTCTACACATGGCCGTGTTTAATGAAATAAACAATAAAAACTCCCCATTGGTCTTATTCTGTGATAATTATGAGAAATCAATTAATGTATTCTTAAACTGAGATTATTGTCGTATTGTCTGCTGTTTTATCAGTTATGGTTTGCAATATTTACGGTGCATCATGAACACGTCGACGCGTGTTCTGCTTTGCTCAGCGCTGTATCATGTCATCGAGGAAACCTTCATCATTACGTGACAACACGCCAACAGATTGCCGTTTCATAACAGCTTTGTGTGCAGAGAGGAGAGGAAACACGCACGTGTGATAGATAGCATCTTGGCACAGTGTTGCTGCAGCATTACTGCCGCCACCGCTGATGGCTTTTCAATGTAGCATTGCAAGTAATTTTCCATAAGCCTGTGTGACTAATGGTGTAAACAATGGAGCCGAATGTTCACGTTATGGGCCCATTATGGAACTATCAGGGCAGGCATGTAAAGACTGATGCCTTTGATCAGTGCTCTATTGTAAAAGCCAGGAGCAGGGGAGATGATTTGAGCCTTTAAGTGTGTCTTAAGTGTGCACATGTGTGTGTGTGTGTGTGTGTGTTTGAGAAAGGGACAGGAAGAGAGGAACACAAAGAGAGATGAAGGTAGCAAAGAAAGAAGATGCAATGAAAATTAAAGAGACAAGAGGAGAAGATCTGCTGCAGAAGAGACGGAGAAAACCCAACTAAGTGTTTAGTTGCTACAGACCATTGGCAAAGCAATGCATTGGTTAAATGACTCCCAGTCTATTTGTGAAGCCACCCAAAGTATCTCATTCGCCTTTAATGCCTTTTCCCCCCATACAGCATAATGGCCCAATCTGGTGATGTCATGCAGCAGTTACCTCAATCAGCCAATGGGGCTTCACCGCTGTCGCCGGCTGCCTTGGGTGCTGGAGGAAGATAATCAAAATCAACAGGTTAGACACGAGATAGAACTCCTTCATACGTCAGAGCAGGAGCGAGGATGTAAATATGAAGGCTGAGGGGTACAATAAACATTAACGTGGGAAGAGTGGAAGTTTAACGCATATCATCTTAAAGCTGACTACAACAAGGAGTGACATCCTCTAGTGGGTTTCTGCAAAAAAAAAAAACATTGTTGGGTCATTGGACCAATTTGAAGAAGTGAGAGCTTCTCCCCTGCAGTTGTTGAGTTTTGTCTGCCGTGTAACCGGCGACAGAGCGCTCGCTCACAGGATGAGTCACGCCATGCCAAGCTCAAAAATAAAACCCCCGACTGGAGTGCTGACAAAAACCTGCGGGACTAAAAGCTGTCGACGTAATATATTCTGTTATTAATTTCACTTTTCACAGCTGTATAAAGAGATGAAAAATAGAAGGAATGAAGCCATTATTGTAACACAATCATCAGATATACTTAAGCTACATAAAGGCACACTACGCCCAGCGTGTAGCCTCGACTGAAAACTCTTTTTCTTCCTCAACATCAACTCTCTCGTGATGCACACAGATGATACTCTATTAGCAGCACGGTGAGGCACTAATACAATTAGGTTTAATATGTGCATCACACACTATGTGGGGGTTATCTTATCCAGGTCTCTGAGCACTGAAACTGTTACTGTGCAAGTTGTTTTAGACATATATAGACATCGACAGTATGCAGCCAATGAGCAACACCATGGCATAACAAAGAGAGACATATATAACATACTAGAGCTTTCCCTCATCCCTGTGTTCCCACCCGCTAAAGGAAATGCAAAAACTCAAACTTCTATTGATTAAATGATCATTTGAGTTATTTATTTTAAAAACCGAGCGAACATCTGATGGTTCCAGTTTCTCGAATGTGAGGATTTGTGGCTTTTCTTCTGCTTTCTATCATTAGAAATGGAAAACTTTTATCTGAAGGCATCACACCTTCAGGCTTTATTGATTCATCGAGAGATTAATAATGAAAACGATCATTAGTGCACCCTTCTTCTCAACATCAGCTCTTCATCTACTGGAAATGTGTCCATTACTTGAAAACGGATGCCTGTCCATTAAAAGCTGCCCTGTTCTGTTCGATGCACACCCTGCAGCTAAAGTCGCGCACCATCACGGTGCCTCTGCTGCTGCTGTTATTGTTGTTGTTGGCGGCGAGATGTTTAAAATGAGGCGCCTGACAACAGATAACATCTGAAAGCAACTGAATCCATTATGGCGGTTGATGTTCCGGGAAAGGGTGAGGAGACTGACCCATCTGGGAGGTTTGGAGTCAGAAAGGGAGGAAAGGAGGGTGTGAGAGGAGACAAACTGGGGGAGAGGGGAGGCAGCGTGGCCGTGGTGCGGCTCCTCCAGCCATCCGGCTCTCAGCTCTCGTGATGCATCGATCTTTGTGAAGGTAAAGATCCGAAATAAGAGAAAATTCCCTAAATCCTTAAAAGGTGCACTAGGCAGCATTTCTTACATAAATATAAACATGTTCAGGAAGTTAGCAGATGATCCCAGCAGAGAGCTGAACTCTCTGACTGAACTAGTTACCTCTCACTGCTCGTGTAGTTTTGGATGCCAAGCCAACCAATCAGTGTTGCCAACTCTCAGCAGCAGAGCCGCAGTGGGAGAAGGCGTCTTACTTTACTTATCTTTAGTCTGATGGAACGATACACGTCGTCACGTCTGTGTGTACGTGCGAGATGTGCCAGCTGCAGTCCCATATATCGACAATGTCCCCCGCCACAACGCTCCTCGATGATGAGGATAATCCACACAGCTGGCAGGTACGACCGCCAATCAAATTAGCCGGCCAATTACACTTCTAGCGCTGCGCGCAAAACGCAACCAATTACCTGCACTCGGCCAGATGTACGCTGAAGGTAGAGCCAGATGTGAAGACCTGAAGTCTGCGGTCGGCAAATTACGACTCAAGTTTGGTATGTAAATGGCGAGTTATGGAATTGTGAAGAGCCTTTTAATATCAGCGGTGAAGACAGATGAGCTTTTAACAGCTGCTGTGCTGGAGGAGCTTTTACGCGACGAGTGACGTTCCTTAGAGACTGTAACCGTTGGAGACACCGCACTTCCCCGCTGCGCCGATTCTTCACAGAAATGACATTCTCATAATAAAACTACATCTGCTGCCACCGCAGGGTACAATCCAAAGACGAGGAATGTTTATTTGCAGTCAGAGGGTATTTATGGATATGATATATTAGGCTGTGTACGGCGGGAGCCTCTATTACAGACGGTGACACGTGTTGAAGTCTCGGTGCCAGTTTGGCGCCGGGAGCCACGGCCCGGCTCCGACTGCAGTTTTTCTCCTCGATAAAGTAAAAGACAAACTAAACGGAGCGTTTGTTATTCACCTCACAGCATCACAGCGAGGCGGCTGAACGACGGCCGGACTGACAACCTCATCCACGGCCGACTAATAAAGCAAACTCCCACGTGTTTCCACCTTCACTGACAAATGCAGCTGTGAGCGGAGTGATGGAGGGAATCATTCTGCAGCCTCAACAGTCCATACTGATCAACCATGAAATTGTGATTTGTTCGAGAAACTCAGAATGGAGATTATAATTAGTGTTGCTGACTAACATGTATACGCACGACTAGTGACTTGCACTTTGATTAATCATCTGGTTTACTAGTTGATCCTGAGTGCAGGGATTGATAAAATCCATGCCGGGGGGGGAATCAGGCTACAAGGAGTCGGAGCTGTGGAGGAGGAGGAAGCATGTGGGGGAAGTGGGTTTAATTGTAGGGCTGGTGTTGGGGATGGAGTCTTACCAAATCTCTGGGGCTTTGCATCTGGGGCTCGGCATTCTAGAGGACGGAACAGAAGAAGCAAAAGTAAGCAAAGCAAAACGTTTCGACGGGAACAGTTCAAATGTGAAGAAGCTGTGGACGGGCACATGGATGAATGGAAGCAGTGTGACGAGTAAAGGGGGATGCAGGATATGAAAATGATCAATCTCAGCAGACAGATGGGCGGTGGGTAGTGTGCACTCGCATTTAAAATATAAACTGCGGGACAGAAACAACTGTGGTGTTTGAAAAAAAAGGACAGAATGCGAGTTGTGCACTGAGGACAGATTGTACCCCGCACACGTAAACAGTTTGATTTACTGCGTGGTGTAACCAGTGTCCTCTTACTGTCCAGCTGCCGGAATACAGAGCAGACTCTCCGCTCATCCAGTGCATCAATGCTAGCATATTAGCAATGCTAGCATATTAGCATAGCAATTATTGAGTCAGAGCAGCATCAATGTAAACTCAATAAGTATTTATCATTATGTTATTTGCAGGGTTGATGTAGCTTCTTGAAAGTGATACAACAGGAAGTCCAGCTCGTCCAGTCTCTTGTTTGTTACCTGCTGCATGTGGCAGCTGTAGAAATGATACAGCTGTTGACTTTGTTTCATTACACTACATTAGGTTTAATATACAAAGCTTAGTAGCTGCCATTCTTAATTCACACTTATGTGCCAAGCAAATGTGCCGTTTACTCTCCAGTCTTTAGTTTGGATTAAGCTCAACTCAGCCGTCCAGCTTTTGTTTCCACTCTTATATAATGTGTGTTATTGCTGTACTTGTGTTAACTGACATGCTGTTCAGTCCCCTTATCTCTAAAGAGAAAGTGCTCAGCGTAGCTCGCAGCTTTGGATAAAGACCAAAGCTGCTCATCTTGTACCTCATCTCCCTAGAGTTCCATCTTAACCCTTTCACGTCTTTCTGCAGCTGATAACCACAGATCAAATAAATCCTACCATCTAACGACCAGCGACGCAGTCGGCCAGACTCAGAAAGCCCCACTCTAATCTGAAGATGAGTATCGACCAGTGTGGCAGGTTCTCTCATCAAACTTGGCCTGTGGCGACAGCCAGCCAGTAGCCGCCTCTGCATCTCTTGCTGTGATAATTGTCACCAATCAGCCGTTTGATTGACACTACTTGCAAGCAAATGGCTGCTTGTTCCTCTAATGGCCCCGGTGACTGCCGAGGGTGCCGGGTGAGACCATTCTTTACGACATCGGAGGGGGGGGGATTTAAAGCCGTTTGTTGCCATAACTCATGTTACAACTCGATAAGCCGTGCGTTAAAGCCAGCGAGTGGGGATGGAGAGATAGCAGAGGATCATTAAGTAAACACCGATGTGATTTAAAGCTCGCCAGAACCGAAACAACAATCTGCACTTAAGCTTCAGTGTTCGTTATGAGCTCTCTTCTCCATCAAACAACTTTGCAGAAAAATCAGGTTTGATTTAGCAACGATAATACACTTTAACTTCTGGCATCGTGTAGAAACACAACCGTAAGCAAAGAGTTGTAACAAACGGAGCTAAACTCAATCTGTCTGAGTGACAGCAGCACCCTCTGAAAACAGCACACACAGATCTGTGTCGCCGTTTGTCAAATGTAATGTGGGAGGATTTGTGCCTGATTGATATTCAAGCCAAGTGTGTTTTCCACTCTCTGCCTTCTACCTGCCCTGCGTCTGTCTGTTCATCCCCACATCCATCAATCTAGCAAGTCAGCTCGGAGGCAAAGCACAGCAAGATGGAGGGGGAGGGAGAGGGAGAGGGAGAGGGAGAGAGAGGGAGAGGGAGAGGGAGAGGGCGAGAGAGAGAGAGGGGCGAGAGAGAGAGAGAGAGAGGGAGAGGGTAACCTAACAAAGCGAGAGAAAGGGAACCGGTGAGTGAGAATGAAAGGAGCGGGAGGGGTGGGTGACAGATACAGGAAGACGGAGATGGAGTGAACGTGAGAGGAGAGGAGAGGGTGAAGCAGATAAAGAGAAAGACATTGAGCTCCACAGGTTTCCTCTGAGGCGAGCCGCAGCTCGGTAATAAGAGGGGAGTGCAGCGACGGAGCGGGACAATCAATCTGCACGCTCGGCTAGCGCGTTGTGTTAGCAGGGAAATGAGAAGACAACACGGCACTCGCAGCGGGGATTAACGGCCCTCGTGACAAACACGCACTCCTGATCTATACCTATCCGTGCACGGGGGGACTGTGTGTGTCATGAAGTGAAATGTGTAATGCTGACAGGATGAGCAGTTGTGGGAATGTATCTGAGGAAGTTGGAGAGTGACAAACGTACCACTTCTCTGGGGAGGAAAGTGTCCTCCTGCCGTAGAACCAGCAGCCCCACGGCCCCACCCATGGGTGTGGCCCTGAGCAGAGACACCACCTCCTCCTGGGTGCGTCCATTCAGGTCCACTCCGTTCACCTGTTCAGGAGACGCAGTGAGTTCAGTTCTGCATAAGATGCATGTAACAACAACAATCTCCTGGCCTGAGTTGAAATATTCAAACTTCTTATATTGAGTTCCACTTTTAATCCGTCATCTGATTTGAAGCATCCGCACTTGTGAGGTCTCAATGCCGTGACACACATGTCATGGTCATAGATTACACACTGCACTCTCTCACCTCCAGCAGTCTGTCTCCTGCCTTGAGGCGGCCATCTTGGATGGCAGCTCCCCGAGGAAGAATGTTCTTCACGTAGATGGGTGCCGAGCCGCCGATAGGAACGTCGCGAGACGTAATGCTGAAGCCGAGTCCCTCGGGACCTGTGGGATGAGAAGCGAGGAGGTCTAATGATGGAATCTGGTTTTTATGTTGAGGCACAAGCTGAAGCTCGTCTCTTCCCTCTGCAGCTCAGGCGGCTGTGAACACCTTCATATTGGGCTGGCATTGATCAAGTGCATCGTACGTTTGCTTTGCAGTAATAAATCAGTTGCATGTCACTTCGTACCTGGACAAACAATCCAATCAGTGCTTCCAAACTGTGCTGCTAATGTCGTGGGTGAACCGCTGACAGCAGCATTTACAACAGCAGAAACACTTTCTATGGTGACGTGGTACTTAGAGTCTACATCATCTTATTCTGTGTTTGTGTTGGTGGACGTGCTTCTGTTTGGGTATATTTGCATCATTATAAAAGCATTAGGAACACAGGTCGTTGAGAATCCTAACAGACAATTTCATATGAATAAACCAGTTAAATCAAGAGACACCAACGTAACTGTGAGCAGAGAGGTCAAGTGGATTCATGGTGATGAATCAACGTAGAGTATGTTGAGAGGCAGGTCCACTTCATGCTTTCATAAAAGGAGCTGGATGATGTAATGAGAACGTGCAATTACATGGTGTTCAGCCACTTGTAACCCTTTTGCCAGAAGTATTAAGAAGGTATTGCACTGGGGTTGTGCACGTCCACCTGGCCTCCTGCACTGATGGACACACTTCATGTACGTGTTGCACAGACCATCTTAAGGAAAACCGTTCCACCCGCCAAACAAAGTTAATATAAGAACAATCGGCATCCTCGCGGTATCGGAGAACTGGTTAATCCTCCCCGTCTGTGCGACTGAGCTGATGCAAAGAATAGCAGAACACTTAGCTATTCTGTTTCACATCCTCCGCCTAATCCCCGACATTGATGAGCCAATCAACTTCCCACCGACAGACGAGGTGGCGTATTATAGTCGCCGGTAAATGCCTGCAGTGCTCCCGGCT
>NC_041371.1:2980696-3010696 GCF_900634415.1 Cottoperca gobio | reverse complement strand
GAGAGGAAGCAGTCGCATCGCATCAGGGTGCTTAAGAGGTTGTGTGGGGGGGAGGTTGTGTGTGTGGGGGGGGGGCGTCTACTCAAAGGCAATCGACACATCAGAGAACACGACTGTCGCTGTGGATGTTTTGCAGGTGTTAACTCTCTAACCCCGAGGACTCCCGCGTCCCTTTTCTAAGAAACAAATAAACAAAGTGCTTTAAGAGAGCAGCAGAACGCAGCAGCAGAACGCAGCAGTAAACTGTGATAGCGTGGTCCATCACGCCGGAGCACTTCAGCCGTGCTGAGCCGCAGCCGTCGTCGCCCTGTATAATCCGGCGTGGCAAACTGGCTTATGCCTCCCCGCACTACCACGGCGAGAGGCTAACTTCACCTGAAAGGGCGCTTTGTGGATTATGGATCCGAGTCTGAGGAGGACTGACGGCACAAACCTAATCGAGTCTCCTTTGGTGTGTCGTCTGCGTGCGGGGGCGTCGGGGGCTTTCTGAGGTGGTATGAGCGAGTGTCGCCCGGGTAAATTGGGTTGATTTTAGGGTTTAATACTCGCCCTCGCCTGAGGCTTATAATTCAATATGAATGGAAATGTGATTACCAACGGGGTCGAAAAGTTCAGGAGTTGAAAAAGTTCAGAGACAATTCCACTGATTGAATTTGAGAGAGAACACAATGCGATTTGCCGTGCGGCGGCCATTTCTCTGATGAAAGCTGGGCATCTTAATCTCAGGATAACGCCGAGCCTGACGTTTCCCCAATAAAACAAAAGTGCATTATGAATGTGCTTTTAGGTTGATGAAGTCGGGCGGGGAGGAAAGTGATCTTGATTTTCAATAAGGCGCGACGGTGAGTTTGTGACTCACTGATTGTATTTGTGAGTCCCACGAAAGGAAAGTTCAGACGTTTGTGGGGCTGCAGTGGAAGGAAACTGCCAGGCACTGAATGACAGCGAGCCGTAGTCCTATTTAAAACTGCTTTTTATACACTTTTAAAATCCCTTCCATAATGAGAAGGACCTCCGTGTAAACGTCTGCTTTGAACGTGATGCACTCGACGAACACGGAGCTTTTTAACTGGCTGCATGACTTTCTGGATGTATTCAAACCAGATGTTAAATTCCTCTAATTCCTGCAAAGCTTTGTTCCAGCTGTGTGTGTGTGCCTGTGTGTGTGTGTGTGCTGTGTGTGTGTGTGTGTGTGTGTGTGTGTGTGTGTGTGTGTGTGTGTGTGTGTGTGTGTGTGTGTGCCTGTGTGTGTGCCTGTGTGTGTCTGTGTGTGTGTGTGTGTGTGTGTGTGCTGCTCAACGTATCCTTTGTATCATGTAAAGCTGATGTGACAGCAGCCGCAGAGAAATATGACAGTCACCTGCAGACCCTAAACAAGCATGATTGATCACTGTAAAGCAACAAATGGCTTCATGATGCCGGTGTGTGTGTGTGTGTGTGCGTGTGTGTCTGGTGAAGATTTTAAAAAGCCAAATCACAACATTTAAAGCCCTTTTTCTTTAATACCAGAAACCATATTCAACAAATGCTGACACGTGTTAAGCTAAAGGGAGTCAGCGCACACTTTTCTTTTCTCAGACGTGTGCCCCCCCCCTTCAGCTTTCCAGTGCAAGACTAAATCTGAAAAAGTAAGAAAATCAAAGATCTGTATAAGCTAGTTAAACAAAGATCGTTAGAGAACTGTACATGTCCAGAAGTAGAGATAACAACAGGGGTCGTTCATAACAAGGCACAAGCAGTGTTTATAGTAACGTGCACGACTACAGTAAGTAATAAGTATAAGTAATAAGTAATAAGTATAGTATTTAAGTTCTTTATTCAAACATCTTTTATCCACTATGACCTTTTAAAGGCCCTCCTCTCTTTACTCTCCTCTCCCTCCTCCTCTCTCTCCTCTCTCTCCTCCTCTCTTTTACTCTCTCTCCTCTCCCTCCTCCTCTCTCCTCTCCTCTCTCTTCTCCTCTCTTTCACTCTCTCTCCTCTCCCTCCTCCTCTCTCTCCTCCTCTCTCTCTCCTCCTCTCTTTTACTCTCTCTCCTCTCCCTCCTCCTCCTCTCTCTTCTTCTCTCTTTCACTCTCTCTCCTCTCCCTCCTCCTCTCTCCTCTCCCTCCTCCTCCTCTCTCTTCTCCTCTCTTTCACTCTCTCTCCTCTCCCTCCTCCTCTCTCTTCTCCTCTCTTTCACTCTCCCTCCTCCTCTTCTCCTCTCTTTCACTCTCCCTCCTCTCCCTCCTCCTCTTCCACTCTCTCTCCTCTCCCTCCTCCTCTTCTCCTCTCTTTTACTCTCCTCTCCTCTCTCTCCTCCTCCTCTCTTTTCCTCCTCTCTTTTCCTCTCCCTCCTCCTCTCTTTTACTCTCTCTCCTCTCCTCTACTCTCTCTCCTCCTCCTCCTCCTCTCTCTTCTCTTCTCCTCTCTCTCCTCCTCTCTCTTCTCCTCTCCTCCTCTCTCTTCTCCTCTCCTCTCTCTCCTCCTCCTCCTCCTCTCTCTTCTCCTCTACTCTACTCTCTCCTCCCCTCCTCTTTTACTCTCTCCTCCTCTACTCCCATCTCCTCCTCTCTTTTACTCTCTCTCCTCTCCTCTACTCTCTCCTCTCTCCTCCTCTCTCTCTCTTCCTCTCTCTCCTCCTCCTCTCTCTTCTCCTCTACTCTCTCCTCCTCCTCTCTCTTCTCTTCTCCTCTCTCTCCTCCTCCTCCTCTCTCTCCTCCTCCTCCTCTCTTCTCCTCTCTCTCTCCTCCTCCTCCTCTCTTCTCTCCTCTCTCTCCTCCTCCTCCTCTCTCTTCTCTACTCTACTCTCTCTCTCCTTCCCTCCTCTCTTTTACTCTCTCCTCCTCTACTCCCATATCCTCCTCTTGTTTATTCTTTCGTGTCTCCTCTCCTCCTCTCTTTTACTCTCCTCTCCTCTCCCTCCTCCTCTCCTCTCCTCCTCTCTTTTACTCTCTCCTCCTCTCCTCTCCTCCAGCCTGTTTGGCACCATGGCTTTGCTCTGGATGTGTTTACCTGCGGTCCCTGCCACTGAAAGGCACCACGTGGATTCCCAGGGGCCCACCGTCGTTTGACACCTCCACCAGTTTGACTATGTCTCTGGGAGACGGTGACGGAGGGAAGACGGAGAGACCAGGGCGGATGGGTGCGGAGGGGGAAGGGAGTGGAGAGGAGAGTGGTGACACCATGTGGGGAAAAACAAAACAGGAAATGAAATGGTGATGATGAAAGAAAAACAAATGATAACAACAGAGTGGTGTCAATAAACAAAAAACAAAAACAGAAAGCAAGAAAGTATTGGAGGAGACCGACAAAAAAAGAAAAACAGTAAAACAATCCAAATAAATCAAACACAAGAAACACTCAAATCCTCACAGACATGAAGTCTCAGAGGGAATCATGCAGCTGCATTGGACTGGAACATGTTTTAATGTGTAATTAAGATGTCTTTTTATTGTTAGCATATCCCCGATCCATACTCCATTCAGAAAACGAGCATTTTAGAAGTTGTTAGTTTGTCGTCTTGCGGACAGACCTGACGAAGCATGAATTCAGACTTTTTACAAATCGGCATCATGATGTATTAATATCGGCAACCGTTTGATACGTTTATTGCAATGAAATCAAAGCAATCGGCTTATTTTGGGTTGATACCACTGTAGTAAACTAGGTGGGCGTGCAAGGTAGCGTGGTGCGAATACACACAACTGATGCAGCGGTCAAACTGTACACAAGTAACGCAAGGTGCGTTGCATTTCCGATGAAGCCCGAGGCTGTTCATTTTATTGCATATATATGCGGATGCATATTGTTGATGACATCCGTTGACCCTTTTAAACGCACAGCTCCAGCTGTTTGCTTTTCCGAGGCATTCTTCACCTGTTAGTCTGTTTGGCTGTCTAACATCGATACACAGGCACATTTTACAAGATGCCAAATCTAATCTGCCCACAGCTTTGATACAATAACTGTGATTAGCTCGGGGAAAACGGGGCCCCTTGTTGACAACTAAGAGGCGGGAGAAGCCTGATTCTCTGGGAAATCATAGGAATAATAACAATACCATACCTGCATATTAAACTGGAAGCATGCAACAGAGCAAAATAACAGAACACAACACAGTTGTTAATAACGGGAGCTGAATGGGTTAGTGCGTGGGAGCTCTGATGGCGAGACGAGGATCATTTTGCTCCCACAAAGAGAATTATGTAAATCAGGAAGCAGGGTTGAAATGAGATTTTCAACAAACAAACCTGGATTACAATATAGAACCTGCTGCTCTACGTTTTAAGTTAGTCTTATGTAGACAAAGGGAGGAGAGAGATGTCCGGGGTCAACTCTGAAGGGAACATCTAGTGACAGGTTTAGTGTTAGTTTCTTAGTGTTGGTTATAATGGTGCTCTGCAACAACATCACTATCTGAGAAAAAGATTCATGTGTTGAGTTATCATGACATGAAAGTGGAGTAGCAATTTGCACAAATACAAATAATTCAATGTTCAGTTCTATGCATGTTTAGATTTGTCATTTTCTAGAGAAGAGGTAGATTCATTCAAAACATTTTGGAATAAGACCACCTTAAATATTCAGCAACGTGCTCATTAGGTTGCTGAGTTTCAGCGTGAGGACACAGAGAGGAAGGAACTGTGGACGCTGACCTATGACTGGAGGACTTACTCTAGTGACCTCACAGGGGCGTGATCCAAGCAGGAGTCGGCTCGACCGACCGGCTCGATCCTTCCGTTCTCTTCTTCTCCGGCCTCGTCCTCCTGGAACAAAGCACAAGCAAGAAGGAGAGTGAGATGGCGTCGGAGAGCTTTATCTTTGCTCTTCATCGGTACGCGCTGAGTAACAAGTGAGTCGTGGCTGCTGTGTGTACACGAGATTCAGGATCTTTCAGCGGCTAAAATAGTCTGACCTGATGAAGCGAAGGCGAGCAGATCGGAGGAGGTCTTCCACAGGTGTAAAAATACATGCTCTTTAAAAATCATGTATTCAAAATTAAATTGCCTTTGTTCTCCTCTTGTATCAACTGTGGACGCTCGAATACTGAGTTTCATGACACACACACACACACACACGCACACGCACACGCACACACACACACACGCACACGCACGCACACGCAGCCAGGGCGCTGAGAGCAAAGAGGAGAAAAATGAGACGCAAAGAAAGAAGGTCATTAAAATTTCAGGGCGACACCGGAGAGGAAAGACGAGTGAGCAGCAGCATCGCAGGCCTCCCCGGCAACCGGCCGCCTCATCAGTATGAAAATGAGCTTGCGGTTACCGTGGCTGCCGTACAGTTGCCATGACACTTTGGGTGCCTGGAGGACGTGCAGCTACAGGGCAGCGTACGAGTGTGTACATGTGTGAGAAACTGTGTGCAAGGACTTGTGACTGCTGCCTCTCAGTTTAGAAGTCGTCCCCTGCAGCGAGAAGTGCAGAACGTCACGATGAGAGGCAGGTGTGTGATGCAGGTAGTCGTGTAAGCATACATGTAAGATAAAAATGACAGTTTGTTTATTAAAAGACATTCCTTGCATCAGTGGACAGCAGCACTGCATATTAGGATATTTTACAGAACATTCATAAAGAGAACAGTGCGAGCCTATGATGTCTTAACTAACGCTGTATTGAGCAGACCTGCACCCATCACACATATTCTACAACACAGTCCAGCAGTCAGAGACAATAACACCTCAGCCTCAGAAACACATCCAACACTTGAGACGAGGAAGTGAGGCCAGGGGACATCAGAGAGGGGGAGGAGTCGCTATCTGAGGAAGCAAGCAAATGAGATCGCCATTCATCACAGCACACGCAGGCGTCTCAGAGCCGCTGCCTCAACATGCACCATCTCTGAGGAATCTGGCCGCACAGTTCTGTTCTAAAGTCAGACTGAGACGCCGTGTGTGTGTGTGTGTGTGTGTGTGTGTGTGTGTGTGTGTGTACACGCGTCAGTGAGCGGGGAAGATAATAAACAAACTGAGACATAATCATGAATAAAAAGGTGTGTGGTAAAGAATGTATTCACAGCATTCTCTGGGTCGATATATCCAATCAATTCTTCAACAATATAAATACAATAGGCCAATAAAACAGCCTCCGTCTAATGCAGTGGTTTGGTCTTTACACACACACACACACACACGAACTGTGGGGCAGAAACAAAACACACTGCGACTCTTGTAGAAGATGTTGTGGAGCTTTCGATCATATTACATGATCTTCATCAGCAGATGGAGATGAGGAATGTCCTGTGATACGACCGAACGCTTCAGAAAAGCTACCAAATGGACCTTGTGGAGCAAAAACTGTGTCAAAGGTCGGAATGAAGTTTGAACCTCGGCCGATGGAAGTCATTTTCTAATCAGCTTTCATTGTTTCCACTACCTGCTGTTAGAAAAGGCTGTATGTCCTCCTGCTCTGAAGAAAAGGCTGTATGTCCCCCTGCGCTGAAGAAAAGGCTGTATGTCCTCCTGCTCTGAAGAAAAGGCTGTATGTCCTCCTGCTCTGAAGAAAAGGCTGTATGTCCTCCTGCTCTGAAGAAAAGGCTGTATGTCCTCCTGCTCTGAAGAAAAGACTAAATGTGAGGCAAGTTTTCACTGAATTTTGAGCAAATCAGATAAAGAAAATGCAAATGAATGCTTGATTCCATCCAAGACTTGTTGCTTTGTAAAGAGTGGAAATGTCCTGTGTGTCTGCTTACACCACACCTGCCCTGTAACTAGAAGTCAAATGCAGCACAGCATGATTCATTCATGTTCACAGGGAGCAGGGTTGTTGTTTACATGACCCCATGCTCGCCGTTTACTTTAGTCTGCATCTTTCTCATCTTTCTTTCTTTCTCTACAAACTACTTTCCCCACACAAGAAGAAAAGGAAAGGAGTGAAGAACACAGAACACAGTCTTCTTCCAGCTTTAGCAACAACTCTCGCTGATTAGAGCAGTCTGATTGACAGATGGACCCATCAGCTTTTACTTCAACTTCCCCCTGCGCCGTCCAGAAGGAGACACTTTCCCAACCACACCATCAAGACGTCGCCCTTTCCCGTTCCTGGGAGTGGGCCGGTCGAGCAGAGAGCCGCATTAATAATTCAGCGCCGAGTTGGGGGGTTAATGGCCAGCAGGCAGACACGCCGGCAGGTAGGAGGACTAGCGGCCGATGTGTTTTCCAGCCGAGTCATTGTTTGTTTCCTGGATGTGGAGAAGGAGCGGCAAGCGGGCAGTTTCAGGCCCGGGGGCTCATTAAAGATTAATAGGAGAATCCATTGGGGCCTGTCTTTTCTATCTCTCAGACTAAATGAAGTGGTCTGCGCCTTGTGTGTGTGTGCGGGAGTGTGTGAGTGTGTGTGTGTGTGAGTGTGTGTGCGGGAGTGGAGTAATGCTGCACTTTAATGAAGTGCTGCTCCCCTTTCCTGCCACTTTGACCACATGGTCACATACAAACTGCGCGCACACACACACACACACACACACACACACACACACACACACACACACTTCAGCTTTCTTTAGATGCTGGAAAAAATCTTTAGGGACAAAAATGCAGAAAATGTGACGTTCAATGAATCTTAAATAATACATAAATGTACAAAAATAAAAACTGATCTGGAACCTATAAATCACACTTTTACAAGTTTAGCAGCTGATTTAAGTGTTACCACACACACACACAAACACACACACACACACACTTGTTAACTGGTATCTGTCTCCAGCAGAGCTCCATATGTCCACGACCGGATGAAACTCCGAACCAGAGACTATAAATTAGCCTTAACCTTTGACCTCTAACCTGAAGACCATCTGCGTCTGGCTTTGAAAGACAGATGAAGTTCAAAGTTCAATTTATATTCCACACATTTGACATAGAATCGCTGCCTCTAACGTTCCCCGCAGGTGTTCTCAGATCCCGTTTCTTTTTATTATTAGGTCACTGTACGACACCACATCGATGATTGACACCGAATGCAAACAAAAAGACAAGAAGTCGGAAAACAAGAGGATCAGCACACAAAGCTTCTGGGTCAGTGGGTGTGTGAACCCTTTCAGGAAGAGGCAACAAAGAACATCTGATCAAATTCTTGGGGAGGTGAGGCGACCACACACACACACACACACACACAACCAAGTGGCGTCACCTCGCAGACGGCCTATCTTCAAATGTCCACCAAACCCTCTGAAGGCACTCAGGAGCTTCATGGCCAGCGGGCTGGATGGACACGCATCGCCGCACATGACCTGCTGTGTGTCTTATTTACTGGGTCAGTCTCTGAGGTCAGACGTGCTGCTGCACTGATGCTGGTGCAGGACGTCAGCCTGACACGGGCTGTGAAAGGGAATCTGTATCTAACAACACAACCACAGAGATTATTATTCACATCAAACTGAAACATGAAGCTTTTAGAGGAGTCAACTTTGCAGCTTCTTAGGATCAAGTACACCCGACCATGTTGATCGTGCAGAGCACAAAGCACAGTCCCGTCTGCAGTGACGTTTCATTTATACCGACGCTCGGCTCCGCGCGAGACCACAATGCATCATTAAAGGCGAGCTTTCAATTACACATCCCTGCGCTAATTCAATTAGTCTCCTTTGAAGACACTTTGATAATAGGATCCAGACGAGCCGGCGGCATCGTCAATAAGTCAGAGAGGACGCTATCCGAGTTTATATCATCCTGGATGCACTGGAGAGGACTATGGTTCCTGTTTATGTGAGAGTGTGTGTGTGTGTGTGTGTGTGAGTGTGAGTGTGTGAGAGTGTGTGTGTGAGTGTGAGTGTGTGTGTGTGTGTGTGTGTGTGTGTGTGTGTGTGTGTGTGTGTGTGTGTGTGTGTGTGTGTGTGTGTGGTTGAGGCATATGGATAATGGAGAGAGGAACAAAGTGCTTGTGTGCAACTTTAGAAGAGAGATTAATATCTGGGTGCATTTCTGTGCATCTATATAACATCTCCTGCAATCGTCTCAACTCCTCGTCTCTTAAAAGGTTTCAATGAAGATTCTAATATTTCTGGGGTTTGGGTGTAGCCAGCGGATATCCAGGTCAAGACAGGAGAATGGAGTCGAGAGACGTACGTTGACGTTCCACGATAGCCGATGGTTTAGTGCCTCCTCCACACTGGCTGTTAAACCAGCACGCAACCAAAGCCCGCTCTAATATGATTGGTCAAACTGCTTGTAAACAAATGTGTGGTTGGCCTGCACAGAGTTCTGACTTCAACCCTATCCAACACCTGTGGGATGGACTGGATGGCAGACTGCGAGCCACGCCTCATGTCCTTCAGTGATGACGTCTAATGCTCTGGTGAGAGATGAGAGACACTCCTTCCCAGAACAGGAGACGCTGTTATTTATAGCAGCCGATCACATATGGGTGTAACGTTCACGTGTCCACATACTTCTGCCCTTTGTCATGCTCGGCCAAATTTAGAAGCTATAATCCACGTGTGCAGAAGCTGCTTTTATTCCACAGCCCGTCTCCACACGTGTACATCACAGAACTACCAGAGGCAGCCGCAGCGGGAACAAAAAGACACTTCCAGCACTTCCTAAATTACCACGGCGCTGCTGTAGCGATCCACTTAATTCAACAGCAATTTCTGCAATCCAATCCAATCACAGCGGATGGGGTTGGTTGAGGGGTTTCACCACGACGGAATATGCACGCCAATTTTCTCAGGAATAATAGACGATGGAGGCTCATCAGGAACTCACATTTTAGGAGCCGACGTCCCCCGAGAGTCACTTTCACTGGAGATGGGATTACAGGAGGTGCGAATGACACTTGTTTTTCGAGTTGCGGGTGCGTTTGATTGAGCGCACTGAAGGAGGGCAGAGCAGACTCCTGATGCATTTAATATAGAAAAACAAAGAAGAAGAAAACACTCAGATGAGTGAGAAATGCTTCCCAAACAATTTCTCCTGAGAGCAAAGGGGAGATGAAGAGTCTCTCTCTCTCAGAAAATCTGAATCTGGGGGTCAGCGGTGCATCTCTACACGAAGCAAACAAGCCAACACCGAGGACTTAAAGCCTCCCCCTTCACACTGCAGGTCCTCGCCCGGCGCTCGGAGGCCGTCTGGCATTCCACTGCTGGACGGATTATTTAGACAGTAATCAGACAGAGTCGGGCTGAACGTTGATGTGGGACTGAATCCAACACACACTCACACAATCAGCTTGACTTGGCTCTCCTGACAATGTCAAACATGACACAGGTGGTGTGTGTGTGTGTGTGTGTGAGAGATACAGTACATGTGCATACATACGTGTAAGTGAGATCGAAAGAAGGAGGGAAAGGAAAGTTTGCCAAAAATCTGTACATATGTGTTTATACCATATGTAACCCATATGGGGGACGGAACTATGTCACACACACGCACACACACACACACACACACACACACACACACACACACACACACACACACACACACACACACACACACACACACACACACACACACACACACACACACTAAAAACTAAATCTTTCTGTGAAACTCCGCCTAGAAATCAACGTTCAAGGATTCAATTGAAACATCTCACAAAATGAGTTCTTTGACGTCGGAGTAACGGATGTTTTAACAATGTACCATCTGCAACATGATGATCGTGCTTTGGGAAGGCGTTGGGGGGTTCAGGTGTTGTACAGGGCTATCTCTCTGATGGTTTTCCATTTGCAGGATTTCATTGTCAGAGCACAGCAGGCCTTAATGATCATCTCTGCTGCTCCGTCAGATCCCTCAGATAACAGCTGACACCTGCTGTTGTCATCCTTCTCGTCTGTCTTTGATCATTTCACGGACCTGATAAACTCCTCCGCAAAACACTGTGCACTCCTCTCACCAGCCAGTGTATCCGTCTCCTGCTCGCTCTCTCCGAGCTAATGATAAACTCGTGGAGCGCAGAACTCAGATTCTAATCTTTGATTTCTGTACTGTACGTGTTTCTAACCTTTCTCGTGGATTCAGTTTGAGAAAGAGCGGCCATCTGTTCCACCTGATCAGGTCTATTTCTAGGTGTAATTACATCTTGGGAGCAGGTGACGAACAGCAAATGATGTGTGCGTGTGTGTGTGTGTGTGTGTGCAAAGTCCTGATGGCAGGTTGCACCCCGAGGTGGCAATCCCCTCGGGGGGAACTGCAAAGCCTCAAGTGGGGGAGAGCCGTCTTTCATCTTCCCTCCATCTCTCTATTCCTGCTCTCTCGCCCTGTCCCTCCCAGCTGGAGGGGATCTGGTCTCCCACAGCTCCCTGTCATATTAAAACTAAAAGATCAAAGGCGATGAGGAGCGCAGGAGAACAGGAGGGCGACATGATGCGAGGAGGTGGGTCAATTGAGAGTAATGGGGGTACAGCGGACAGGGCAGGACGGGCAGCATGGAGAACATGTGATGCGACTTAAGACGTGCGGGTATAGAAAGGCTGAACGCTAACTTTACTCTGAACTTCAAAAAAGTCTTTATATGAAAGATCTGAAAAGGGTTTGGAAGCAGATCTGTGAACGAGCTGCGCACATCAAGATGGCGCCGCCGCACCGCTAAGATGCTGCGCCGCCGCCTCGCGATCTGCAAAGCACAGAGTCTGTGTGTTTCTCCGTCAGAGGAAAGGTGACGCAGATTGAGCCTCAGATAAGGAGTATGTTGTGCACCAACATCGGCCACTTGCAGATGTATCGGCATCAGAAGTGCAGTAAGCCGCTTGTTAGCTTGTACCTGGCGGTAGCTGACGGCGCTCGTGGTTGTAAAACGTTCAGTAATGTCTGATGCGAGTGTGTTTGTGATCTCTGTGCTGACACGTCTGCTCTGCGCTGGAGGTTTCAGGTTTCAGTTAAAGATTGGCTTTCTAATTGAATCTCAGTGCACAGAGGAATGTGAGAACACAGAGGGGATCTTTAAGTAAAGAACAAGTTCAATCCACAGGGACAGTAGAGTGTCAAATACATTGTGATGAGAGAGAGGAACATGTAAAATAATGTGTTCTCATGACAAGTGTAACTCACAGAAGGGTGAGGAAAGGGGTCAGAGGTGAGCGGTGAAAACAGACGAACGAGCTGGTTGAACCCGACGGATCATTAAATGAACGTATGAAGCTCACGAGGAGAGCTGTGAGTAACGGAGAAATAAAAAGGGCTAGAATCATAAGATCCACAGAAAGATATTACAGACGGAAGAAAAGAGAGAAGCAGACGGACTAAAAGCTCTTAACTGCAGATTAACAATGAACTGCTCTCACATCTGCAAACACTAACACACACCTACAGTGTTTATCTGTACAGCGTGCAGAAACAGAAGGACACAACACATGCACACACACACACCTGTCTTCGATCTAAGCTCCACAGCAGCACCTACTGGTCATTTCTTCAGAATCTACACTGATCCACACACACACACACACACACACACACACACACACACAGACTTATTGAACCCTCATGTAGAAAATGATATGAATGTGTACACACCTGCATATGAAAAATAAAACCTATTCACACACACACACACACACACACACACAAATTTACACTCGACAAAAGTTGAACATGCAGGTTTCCGTGCACACATTACACGTGCACATACAAACACACACTCCGTGAGTCTGGGGTGATTTATGAGTGCAGGGCTCCAGGTTTGCATGATTTATCCTGCTAAAGCTGCACCGTGCACCTGAGGGACTCAACTCTCCACTACACACACTGCATGGAGGCTTGTTAGTTAGGAAGCACTGGAGAAAGGTGTGTGTGTGTGTGTGTGTGTGTGTTTACATGTGTTTTGTTTTATTGCATATGCTCATGGTATAATCCTGTTTTTATTTGTGCGTGTACGTGTGCACACTGTGGCTTAAGTATGCTTTAAAATGCAGTGTATACATAATGCAGGTGTGTGTGTGTTATTCACTCGCTGTGCTGTGTCGTGTGTGTACTTGTGTATGTGTGAAAAAGTTTATATGCGTTACCGAGTCGAGTTTGTGTTTTGTAATGATCAGCACGGTCGTTGTGTAATAACTGTCCAAATCCATTGACTGTGTTCATTTGATTCTCTTAAGACGCATGTGAAAGTGTGTCCAGCCAGGTGTCATGCTTCCATCACTGCAGATCCCTGCTGGAGCCGATGAACACCCGACTACCAGAGTCATGTGTCCCAGGAACTGAATGCCGATTGTAACCTTGTCCACTGAAGGCAGAACCAGATGTTTGTAGGAAAGGTTCTGTATACTATATATTATATTCTGTATATGTTTCATCAAACTAGCTGTTGTTTCAAAGTGTGTATGGAAAATATGAGAGGTTGCACATGCATACATCAGCACTATCATTCCTGCACAGGTGTGGAGGTGTAGTGTGTGTGTGTGTGTGTGTGTGTGTGTGTGTGTGTGTGTGTGTGTGTGTGTGTACGTGCGTGCATGCTAACAACATCCCCAGTGAGTTGTGTGAAGCCTCCATCCCACCATGAAATATAACTCAACACTCCCTCAGCAGTCTAATGGCCGAGCACACACAGCTGCATCACACACACACACACACACACACACACACACACACACACACACACACAGGGGGGGAAACGCAGTACAGTACAACGCTACAATTATAACTAACCTCCGGTAAGTTATAATCATTAATTGCACAGATCCAGTTTAATGAGAACTGCACTAGGAAGATGCTAATTGGAAAAAGATGTTATTCCCATTAAAGTTATTTATGAGCCCCCCCCCCCCCCACCGAGCTGCTTCAACCCAAACAAATACCTGAAAACAATTCTTTAAACTTTGCATCCTTGTGGAGCCTCTCATGTGTGGGAAACGTGCGTGTTGTGGAGATGACCTCGCTGTCTTCTCTTCTCAACAAACCCACAATGCATCACTTTCTATTGAGCATTAAAGACAGACGTTGGGTTTTCAGCTCTTTACAACTGCATTTTAATCCCCTTAATAATTAATATACTTTAGTTTTGTCTGTTAAGAGTTATTTACCTATTTATATTGTATATTAAATGATATTTCACATTTCTCTGTAAAGCACTTTGGTCGACAATTGTGTTTCAAATCTGCTTCATGATGTGGTCAACCAGCTGAATATCATCCGTGGTATATACATGCATTTAGCAAAAGATAATAAGTAAACCTTTAAACATTGACATATATAAATGCACGAGCTGCTTTTAAAGGAGACATTAAGCCTTCTACAACACACATGTACCTAACCCTCACACACTACGAACAGCAGCCTTGCTACGAGCGCTGCTGCTTTGAAGATGATAGTATTCTTTATCAATAAAGTTTTATTGAATCTAGTAGCTGCTGAGTGTGAGCGTGCACACACACGTGCACACACACACACACACACACCCCCCAGTGCGGACCTCTTTTCATTTTCCACGCAGGCTCAGCACCTCCAACCGTCTCTCATTAATACACACTCGACTGACGGCTCGCTGTTTCCATGGTGACCTTTGGGGGGCTCGTGAACGCAGCTCCAAACTATCTGGGTTCAGTGTTGGCTGCGTGGCAGCGAGCCGCCGGTGCTGCTGCAGGCACGCACAATTGCCCACTCGGGAGCGGAGAACAGTTTCATTCATTTCCAATGCGATCCGATCCGACTCACGAGCAGCGTCGAGTTCTGCAGAAGCAGGCGGACTTCATTATTCTAATCCTGCTCTTGGTTCTCCTCTGTTCCATGTTATCAATTGTTAATTCATCATTCCTGCATATTATATTCTGGCTATTTCATTGCAATAGCCGTTCTCTGCTACAGCCTTAACAACGGTTTAATATACTATACACCGTATTCAACTCCAGTAATCTTCAAGTATTGTGACGGAGTTATCAACTTCATTCAAAACAACGATAACAGGCGACTCTCTGCAGCGGTACCAGACGAGTGATGAGCATCTGTATTTATTGTATCTCATCTATTCTCACATTTGATTATCAAGTCTGGAACTAAAGCAGAAGCTTTTCCCGTCACAGCAGAGCTGCAGCGTCCTTCCTGGAACCAAGAGAGCCGAGTGGAGCGTCAATCAACGCGACGCAAGACAGTGACCGAGCAGAATCTGTACAAGTCTGGCCAAAAACAACTGTGTGTGTGTGTGTGTGTGTGTGTGTGTGTGTGTGTGTGTGTGCGTGTGTGCGCATGTGTGTGTGTGTGTTATTGATAAGAACAAATACAATGATGTAACTTAGTTTCAGACAATCCGACTGGGTCACTTTCTGTGCCACCACACACACTATATATGCAAACACACACACACAACATGCCACTCAGGTACTAATCTGCCTCTCACCATCACACAGAGAGAAGTAGTATCCCACACCCACACACTCACACACACACACACACTCTCTCTCTCTCACACACACAGATGTAGTTGTTCAAGTCACAGTAAGGGCTGTCAGCAGAAGGAGCAGATGGTGGGGGACTTGTGTGTGTGTGTGTGTGTGTGTGAGTGTGTATTCTTGTACATGTGTGAGTTGAGGAGGGCATATGGCCTTCAGCAGGTCATTAATACCAACTACACCACCCTGCAGTGACCTCTACCACTTAACCCCCTTACTAAAACCTGTTGTAAGACAGACGAGGAAAGTGGTGCAGCTCCACTGATAGATGGAGAACTGGCTGTGTGTAGTGGAAGAAACCGTTCACAAAAGAACATCTATGAGCTGAACAAGTTTCAGTTAGACGGCACTTAGTGGAGTCACTCAGTGTCTATGATGATAAATCAAAGTAGACTGTTAATGTGCATCTTTAAAACTAATGTGAAAAAACATCTAAACCCGATTTTGCAAAACACTTTCACAGAACTGTGAATCAAATAAAACTGTTTTGTCAAATGCTTGAACATAAAACCTACATCTGATACAAAGAACTGCAACTGGTGCTGGAAAAGTTTGCTTTGATTTGCACCAGTGTTTTAAATCGATGGCATTTTGTAGTGAAAGAAGAATGAAATCAGTTCTGACCGACATGGATCAACATGCTGAATCAGCCAATTGCTCGTTGATAAAAAGCCGACCTAGTGCTGATGGTGCGGGACACGCCACAAAAACTAAAAAAAGGTGATGATCAGCCACATAAAGCCCGAAGGAACCCGACAACTAACTGTTGTCAAAGGGCGTCGGCTCTCCGGCTCTGAAAAGTGGAGCCAACCCAGAGGAGCTGTAAACCTGCATTCTTCCTAATGGCCAGCAGGGGGGGGGGACTGACTTGATTTACGTCCGCAGTAAACATTTTCCTAACGAGTTTATTGTGGTATATAAATGCCAAACTCAAGGCTTCAAAACAGTAGTCCACAAAACCAATGGGTGACTTCACGGTAGCTACGTCCACTTAGCCTACGCTCTTAACCCAACACGTTTGTGTCCCAACTGCAAGACATACTTTACCAGCTTTATGACTTCAATTTCAGATTATCATCTCAATAGTACCCTGAGATAATTGCTGTAAGTGATGCATATGTCTTAACACAGTACAGATGTTAGAAAAACAAAAGCAACAGCCCTTAAAAAGATAAGATGCTGATCCGTGAGTGTAAGCACGCGTAATAAACTGCATGCTTATATAAGGGATCACTAATATTACAAAAGTGAAAACAGATTTTTTTGTAATACAACCCATGCAAAGACCAAATATAAACTAAATTATGAAAGTAGGTCATGATACGTTATCACAATTTCTGATCATATTCTAACAAAACGTGCATGAGCTCAGCGGGAACAGAGCCCCTCGCCCTGGCAGCCTCCTCCCGTTAAACTGGACCATATGTTCTGAATGTGGCTTATGCAATTTACTGTATCAACATTATGTTATGTCTCCTTCCATGACTTATGTGTCATGGTGGATTTATGGTTGAAATTCCTCACTTTTGAACCTCTCCACTGAAGGGCCAGGGGAGTGATAGACTCTGGACTGGATCTTGGCCACTCAGACGGGCTTTCACAGAGCTTAGAGCTGACGGACTGTGGAGGGTGAAACTGGCTGTAAATCTCTGAATGCTGCAGAGTTGAAGGTGTGAGGAGTTTACTTTGTGTCCAGACAAATAACTTGTAATAATGTCATCGAAACATGCTTTCTGTTGCATCCACGTGGGGACGCGTTACAGCTTTATGTTGTCTCATCTATACACATTTCACAAACGCTCAACAAACCTTTATGTCTAGGGTTGGCGTATAACTCCCAGCTTCTAGCCAGGTTCTGAACTCAGTGCTTTGGCTCTTGTAGTGAAAGAACAATGGTCGCGTGGTACTGTGAGGCACTACATTAAAGCATCCTTCACACAGCAAGCAGCGTGTCCAATGTGTCTGCTCTGTAGTGTACTCATGTATAAAACAAGCACTGAACGTGGTCCTACCTGTTCCTGCCTCTCCAGCCAGCGGTCCACCATAGGGTGATTGGCGCTGAGTGATGAGCGGGCCGTCTCTCTCTGAAACTCTCTCTGATTGGCCCACGTCCCTGCATCCCGCGGCAGACTGCGGTACGTGTCCATACATTTGCCCTGCAAAGACACAGGAAGAACAAAGAAGTTTGATGAATGCCAATTGTGTTGTAGAATAGTTGACTTTGGGAGATTTATAGGTTAGTGAAGATGCCGCTAAATAAAGCAGTAGTGTGCAAAATCTAATCGTTTCAAATGAGCTACCCCCGTTCTTGACACCTACCTTCCTCTCGAGGCTGTTGGTGCCAGAGGTGTGGCGAGCTTTCAGGAAGCCGGCGGTGGTGGACCAGCGGGTCGGGTTCTTCCTTGATGGCGGCTCTTCTGTTTGGACCCGTGACTCGCCGCCGTTGAATGGCCCGTTGATGGTCATCAGGGCGGGGTCGCTGCTGCGCCGGACGTGGAGGGGCATATCTGAGAGACAGCGAGGGTGTTACAGCGATATTTTAAAGTTCCCTCCCCTGGTTTATACTCTGGGAGGGAATAATATTGCTTTTTACTCGTTTGTAGAAAAGTGCCTTGTTGGCAATGTATGTATAGAAAATCAAACCCTTCGCTGTAGTTGATGAAACTCAAGACAAATATTATGTTTGGGGATGATTGATGCAAATAGGCTGGAACACTTTTTGTTCCTCAAACATCGTTGGCTAATAAAAGCAATTCATCATCGAGATGCCATTATTTTCCCGTTGTGGAAGAATCGGATTCATCACTAAAAGTCGAAATCAGACGGCTCTAGTTTCTAATTCACTGGCAGTGTATCACAGAGCAGCAGACATTGTGTGGGAACAATAATAGGAGGATGAGCCTACTGAGAAACACCAGTGTAAGTGGATGCCTTCCATTAAAACTCTTCACTCTGTTTAAAAGTTGCAGTGCGTGGGAAATGGGCCAAGGTCCAAATAACAACTCCAACAAGGGCAGCAAACACACACAAACAGCCACAGCCTGCGCTGTACACAAGACATGATGGCATGACATTAAAAATCTCCCACTTTCAGTCCTCTCCGAAATCCCACAGGCCGCTCTGATTGGCTGAAATGTACCCAGCGGACCACACAAGAGATATGGAGTGTAAACGAAAAAGTTGTTTAAAAAGCTGCAGCGTCTTCTTCACAGGACAATGCCAAGTGTCATGTTCTCATGTACTCTTCCAGGAAGTTCTGCTGCTCAAACACGGTCACAGGTTTTAGATGCTGGTGTGTGTTCATCAGTCCACAGGAAGGAGTGTGTGTCTCAATCAACAATTATTTGACTTTGTGTGTATTGTAAGTGCAGGATAAGATTAAGCACGTCCATCTGCGTGTGTGTCCCTGTTTGTGTGTATACTCTCTGATAAAGTAATGAGGTCAGTGTGTGTCTCAACATTTAATACGTTTGTTTAGAGGCGTTTGCAAACTGAAGTGGCTCTGTGCATGTGAAAAGTGTGTGTGTGGGTTTGTGAAACATTAGCTATGTGTTAGTGATGAGTGCAAACCAGTGGACATGTGTTTGTATTTGGAAATATCTGAGCCCACAGTTACAGTGGTGTGTGTGTGTGTGTGTGTGTGTGGGGGGTCATGTAATTGGCTGGTGTTGTTGTTGGGTCACCCGGACCGTGGGATATGAACAGCTCTGTGGCACTCTGGGAGATGAAGTTCAGGATTGGACAGAGTGCAGGCTGTAGTCTAAACTCCACCACAACTACAACTCCCAGGAGGCATTGTGTACAAATACAAGACGATATGCTAAATGATCAACTTTACACTGTGTACTGATCAGCATAGTGTACAGTTTAAGGTTTAAAGTGTTTCCTGCTCCACACATTGCTCTCTGTAAAGTAAGTTTCCAAAGGAATTAATAACTTAATCTAGTTAATAACTCAGTTTTAAAGTTTACAAATATGAGCAGGGAAAAGCAGTATAACATTAACAGCATGAAATCCAAAGAAACTGCAGAGTATCAGGGACTGCTTTACTATATGTTAGAGATAAAAACTTAATTATGAACGTCAATAATTGTTGCATTTTGGAAATTAACTTTTCAAACTGAAATCCTCACACGTTCACAACATACTGCAGAAATCGTCCTTTCATCAGCGCGTGCGTGCAGAGGTTTTGAGTTTAACAAAGCCAAGAAACTAAGATTAATCCATTTGTGAATTTCAAAAGAGCTCTTTGTCTAATAAGCTTAATCACTTCTCTTTTGAGTTTGTGGGCCAAACAAGAGAACTGGCAAAGACCCACAGAGTCCAGCGCCGCTCATGTCGTCCAACACAAGTCAGTGATTGAAAGATATTCTCATTAGGCGCTTCCATGACAGACATTTCTCCTAAAACCCAATAAAATCCAGCTGATGAGATTCGGTTTCGTCAATTAAATCGGGGTTAGAATTTATTATGGAGACGCTTAAATTGGACATAACTGGCAGGTGTGATTATGCCCAAGTTTTCCATTTCTTAATGCGTATTCACATTCAGCATCTCACCAAGAAATCCAATTAGGAGTACAGTGACCTCCCTCACGCTGTGTGTGTGTGTGTGTGTGTGTGTGTGTGTGTGTGTGCTTTTGGTGGCTGCTGTGTCAATCAATGCCAGTTCACAGGTCATTAGTGGATAAGCCCTACTGCAACCAGTGTTGTATTTATAGTGCTAATAAAAGATGCTCATTTAAAAAAAAATAGTTGAATTTGTATTGTGAGTGTGTGCGAGTGGGGCCATGTGTTAAACAACTCAAACCTTTCTTTGTGTGACAAACCTGACATACCTGTACTGTATGCGGAGGATAACCATGCAGGGAAACTATGATGGCATGATGATTATCAAATAGCAGCAGGTGGTGTGGTTTTGATAAGTGTTGGCAGAGACGGAACCGTTTCATCCACCACGACACGTCATGTAAAATATGTGCAACTCAGTCTTTATTGTGCAGATGTATGTGCATATACATTTGCAGTCGATATCAGCATTATAAACAGAAATGGAGCATGTTGAGTATGACTAAACCTTTACTATACGCTCAAGAAAGAGCGAGGCGGTGGGAGTATGCATTTGTCTCGGTGGACGTCTGTGTGTGCATTCATGTTTGCTTCTGCTTGTGGTTGTGTGGAAAAGGTTTTTGCTTGATCCAAATTGACAAATCACCTACATGAGCCGTCCAAACTCACCGTAATTACAGTAGAAGAAGCGTCTTGGCCGGCAAAACTGCAGAGGTGGACGGGCTCAGCGTCACATTTGATTTAGGAGCCAGCGTATAGAACCAATTAGCTACTTTGGCCGAGGATCAAACGGCTATCTGTGCCTAAAAAAAAAAAGGCCCTCCTGTCCAATTAACAGAATTTATGGACAGGGCTACGGTACCGCTGGGCTGTGATAAGCTCATTTGTTGGGTTTGCTGTGTACTGCGGCAGTTGCTGATATATGACGCTAATGAGGATGACAGATTTGTAATTTAAGAGGAACTGACTGATTATTAATCATCTGTTAGGTACACGTTTTAGTTCCTGATTGCATCTTTAGATAATAGTTCCTCTATTCAATTAATACGTACATGTACAAATCACCTGATGTCTTTAATCTAGCGACATGAATCCCTGAACTCTTTTATTTCCCTCCAGTGTTGGAACCATAGACTGAGTGTAGGAAGTGAACCGACTACAGTTCTCTCATGTTTGGCTTTTTGGCCGTTGCCATCTTGTTTTCTTAGAACCAGAAGTAACACCAGAAGAGAGAAGAACAATTTAACGCTGAACGAGACATCAATTTAACTTTGATGAACTGAAAACACACCGTGAACAGGGTTAAAGTTCAAAGACAAAAACAAGGATAACAAACCCAAACGTGTCAATCACAAGGTAGCCACGCCCAAATGTATATGGTGCTTTAGCGTCTATTTTATTCTAAATGGTAAATTAATTTACAAAATGGACATCCTGCTGTGTTGAAGAAGACTTAAAACTAGCGATTGAGAGCATTAACTCATGAGGAACATGTTCACTGAGGTATCATCATTTTCTTATAGACTTCTATACAATCACAGAAGTCGCCACTTGTTGGCCACTAGAAAGAATGCAGGTTTAAGGCATTTCCGCATCACATTTCAGAGCCGGAGGTTGACCCTTGGTTGGGACTTACTTGTGCGCAGGGCGGAGGGCGTGACCTCAATCTCACTGGCGGCCTGGTAGGGCTGGAAGGCCGAGGCTCCACTGCCAGCACTAAGGTCTGCAGCAAACAGGTCGGGACTCTGGGTCCCTGTGGAGCTGGCACTGGTACCATCACCACCATGATGGGGCTCCTGTTCGTCATACACTGCCATCAACTGGAGGAGGGAGGCAGAACAGAGGGGACGTCACACGATGTTAGAGTTGAGAAACATGTTGCTTTATATTACATAAAGATGCATATCGTGACATGTCAACAGGCTCAACAGATGTATGTTCTCAGAGGGAAAGGGAGACGGGGAAGAAGTACAACCAAAAGAGATTACATTCATGGAGAAGGTTGTCTTTGTATTTGACAGAAAAGGCTTAAAGCCCAAACAATGATATCATAAACTGGGATAATCTGGAATTATGAAAGGAAATTTGAATTACGTAGAGAAAGAAAGAGACACTAAGGGACCAGCGGGCAGCACTGTAGGTAAAAAACTGAGCATAGATACCCCAAAACAATGAAGATTCAAAAAGGAATGGAACAGAGGAGAGAAAAGGAGTGAATAAGAAAGATATTTGATTTGTGGAAAGTATTGCTTTTCTCTTAGAAACTGTTGCATAAAACCCCAAAAGGTTAAGCAGTGTGTGGAAAGGATAGCTCTGTGTTACATAAGCAGTGTTATGTTAGGATTATATTGAGTAATATGGGGTAAAACTATCTTTTCAACATGCTAATGAGTTGTTTTTTCTGTATCTGTTGCTGTGAAAAGGGATTTCATTTTACACGGAATCAAACAACAACAACTCAGTCAAAAGTCTAAATAAATATAGAAAACAAAACTATGGACCCATGGGATGCAAAACAGAAACGAACATCCAACAAAAACTGATTCATTTTCGGATGTATACTACAATTTGCTGGAGTAAATCAAGGGCCAATGTTAACGTTGGTTGGCGATTTGCTCAATTACTCCTAATCAATGGTTGAGAAGATGGATATTAAGATAGTTAGAGAATAAATGTTCAGGAGAAGTGACTTGGTGAAGAGGCAACACATGGTGGTCCTGCTCAGATGCATGAGGACCAGTCTAAATGGATACGAGGGTGATTGAGGCTCTACTTTACATCATGACACCGAGCTGCTCATTACGTCCAATCATATCCTCTCTTCACTCAAAATGCCTTCAAAGCTCTTCTCCCTCACACATCTGATTAATGCCAGCCTCTGCTGAGCCGACGTTTACCCACCGTCGCACAATATCTCACCGAGGTTCAAAAATAAACAGCGACGTCGAACAACCAAAACATCTTCAAGAGACAAGTTCATCTGGGTTTATTTACACGAGCCTGACCAAAGAAAAACCTTCAACTCTAAAGAAAACTTGACCGAACGGCCCGTGGCAAAAAGCAGCCGATCGAAACCAGATTCATACGCAATATTTTCACTTCAGGGAAATACAAAACAAAGATATAGTCTACCTCGAGTTTATCACTTTCGTTCTGCTTTGCAGACGTAGGATCCAGTTCCACGTTTATAAGTAGAAGGAATTCAAAAAGAAATGTGCATTTAGGTTCTTCCCATCTGTTCTGCACGGCAACGTTTGGACCTACAAAAGCCTTCGTTACCACCTGGGGCGAGGAGGTAAAGATGTCACCAGGTGGAGCTGGTCGAAGGAACGTCAATCGTCTTGCATTGGGCGACTTGTAGGATAAATATATTGAGGCCATCGTGGTGCTACTGTCCCACTCTCACAAACTCTTAAGGCCACAGTGTCAATAAAACACACTACTGCAACGTTTACACAGTTAAAGACACAATCACATTAATACACACATTTGGCCACGTATAAAAACAGAAGCATTAGCGCACACAATTACATTTAGAGAAACAGAGACCCACACGATCCATTAAAACACACACTCTAAAACCATTCAAATCCCACTACCAGTTTTCCAGCACATTAAACCTTCATTTCAGCCACATTTAGCAGGAGAGCTGTGGAGTTTTATGGCGTGCTGGACAGGCTCCCTGGAGAGAGAGAAACAGGCTCGAGGGGAACACACACACACACACACACACACACACACACACACACACACACACACACACACACACACACACACACACACACACACACACACACACACACACACACACACACACACAACACTTGTCTATGGACCTCAAGACTCATTTTTCCCATTAGGCCCTTTACATAAATGTGCAGACATTTACTTCAAATCAGAGCTAGCATCAGCCCGGGGCTAATGTGTACACACAGTAATGTTGGTAATAAAGGTCGAAGGGCGGGAGTAAGGGGGGGGGGTGTGTGTGTGTGTGTATTAGTGAAAGTTGTTGGGAGAATGTGTGCATGAAGGGATTGGAAGAACAGAAAGAAAGTACGAGGGGAAGTGAAGCAGATGAGAGCAGAAGTGTGCAGGTTTCAGTGAGACTCGGGGGAGACGGCGGTGAGACTCTGTTGTGTGTCTGTGCGTTTTAATGCGTCTATATGAGACTTCCTGTGTGTAGCTGTCAGAGAGTCCTCCACTCTTCCCTCATTAAGGCTCGGTTCAGCCAGAACAGCTGAGTCAGCAAACCCCCTCCCTCTTTCTGGCCTGCTCCCTGAGGACACCACCGAAGAAGAACCCCCCCCCCATGTGATCGTACAGCCCATGTGGTTCTTGTTACATGCTAATCAGTTCAGCTGCAGTGCACACTGTATATGTGGAAGGGGCCTCAACATCTTTAGCTGATCTGATATCATTGAAAGGTAGAAACAATCAGTGCTAATCATCAATGCGATAATAAAAGCTGTACGGAGATATGATATTGTCAGAGTCTACCTTAAGTCAGACATTACAGTTTGACAGATTTTCATGATCAGAAATAACTTTCTAAACTGTTTTTGTACATTTACATTGATGCTTTTCTCCTTGTCGAGTTACAATTCCCAGAATATTATATTTCTACAACACTGAACACGCTAGAAAAGGTGCATTTGCCCACAAGGGTCCCAACATTTGCATTACATCATTTCCAACATGGCATACAAATTATGTATGTATGAGATAACCTGCACGTTGAATGGCGTACATATATCTATATGCAGATGAGTACATTGCAATGATGTTTTAAAAAATGCATGCTGGAAAGAAGATGATAAGAGACTGAAAAACACGACCGACAAGTAAACAAACTAAACATCGGCTTTAATATGTTTTTCCTTTGTCTATCAATTGAAGTGAATATGCTGGGGTGTGAACATCAAAGGGCACAGCAGTGAGTGACAGCTGCTCCCCGAGGACTTCACGCTGCTTCTGTTGGATGTGAATTGTTGTCTGTGTGCTACGAAACAGCCCCGAGTCAAAGCTAATTGCTGATATTTGTTGACAAGCGCAGCGCCGACGCACACACACACAGACACATCAGCGGCCAGCAGGTATACACATATGTATGAGTGTGTGAGTAAATGTGCACGGATGAATATGTGTCCGTGTCAGTGGTGGTCACTTTCTTGCAAACGCACACATTAAAAAAATGAGGAAAACAATGATTGAAAAGTAAATTACAATGGAAAGTGCGAGTCAGGACACTTTTCAGCCGTCACTTGCAGCTCATAAATCATCATCATTACTTGGCTAGAACGATACGCGAGCTGCCCGGCCAGAGAGAGCGAACCAGAGGTCTGTAGAGAGGAATTAATTCTTACGGGTGTTGGGGGCGAGGGGGGGTCAATTTAGTAAAATATAGTCGCTGGTTGCACCACATCAGTGATTGCCCCGTCTTACTCCATCAGAGCTGGGATGCTGTGCAGCAGTCCACAGTTGCCTCAGTTCTGGCCAAACATCCTTCTGTCGAGCGTTTGATTTATCCCCACGTCACATTAAATAATGTCATGTCATTACAATTTCACACAGATTATTATTACATCAATAGACTGCGTTTTCCCTCGTGACGAGCTCAATGCTGCGTACCGTTTGTGTGCTTTCATATGATTTATTAAATCTGAACCGTTTTATCAATAAGAGTAGACACATGAAGAGAAAGAGGATGGAATACTTGAAGAGAAATCTGCTCGTCATAGTGGAAATTACAAGGCACATTAGTAACGTTTAAATTAGGGGTGGGGGACCTCCGGCCTCCGGGCCGTACCATTTGATCCGGCCCTCGAGGTAATTCATAAACACACGCCAAAAAATCCACTAGAAAAAAACAAAAAAATATAGTCAGCAATAGACAGGCGATTGACTGTTTTTCCTGGCTACGGTTGGGGTCCTTGAACGCAACACGAGTGGTCACAAAGTTCAGCAAACTTCAATATTAAACGAGACGGTCATTAACATCAGTGAACGCAGCATGGCGAGTGTAAAACAGAGAAAGCTGGATGCAGAATGTCGCACTTTCCAGGAGAAATGGACGAACGATTATTTCTTTGAGGAAGTAAAAGGCCAGTGTGCCTAGTTTGTGCCGACGTGTTTGTGGTGATGAAAAATAATCTCAAGCGTCATTACAGCACGAAACATGCTGAACTGCACGAGCTGAAAGGATGAGTGCGTTTGGATAAAGTTAACGCTCTTCGGCGGAGTTTGGCCCAACAAGCAGCTCTCTGCAAAGCGGAACATAACAACATGGACAGATAAAGAGGTAGACCCCCACACCAAGAACACACTGTTCCACCGCTGCTGTGTAGTTATCACTGCCATGTGCAATACTCACTTTATTTTCCATCAACCACTTGGTACTTATATTATTTTTGATTCTATTTAATTATTGTGTTCTGTCTTTTTACTTCATATGTTATTTTGCTGTGACGAGATAAGTCTCCCCGTTGTGGGACTAATAAAGGATTTCTGATGAAACAGAAGATACAGGATACAAAAGTTGCTTTTCTCCACAGCATAAAAGAAAAGTGAAATGAATGAGCTGCGTCTTAAACATGTTTGCAGAGGTTATGAGTTCAATAATTAGTACGGCCCTCGAAGGATGTTGTAAAAAATAAAATGGCCCTCGATAGGAAAAAGGTTCCCCCCCCTGGTTTAAATCATGACCTTCATTAATTATTTTAGATATGACAAAATAAGGATGCAACTACAATTAATTTGAGGATTAGACAAGATCAGACAAAGGATTAGAAGAGTCGGTTTTGTACCATTTAATAGCCTTATAATTCCAGACACACAAAGAATTTTAAAGACTTTGTAAACTCGTCTCTGCACCAAATTCCAATGTGTGCATTATACTTCGCAGACAAAAGGTGACCCCGTGTCAGGAAACCCAAATTCCTCCAGACCTGGCATGCACTATAGCAGGTCGGTGCCAGGGAATGAGAGGGCAAGAAGCAAAGCTGTCAGCAGAAGGAGGGAAGTAACCACTGTAATCCAAAACATGCTGCCCCGAGAAAACTGCAGCCTAGAACATTCTCCCTGGTTGCATGCTTCAGGAACTGTGAAGAAAGTGCGAAGTTGCAGCCGGACTTTTCCCAAAAGTGACAGCCATCAAAACATTCAAAATCACTCCGCCGCAGCCAAAAGCTACAGAGTGCAGACAGGCAGTGACCGATGTTACCCTGGGGTCAGCACACCACACTGTGTGTGTGGGGAGTTCACTCTCTAAATTACACGTCTAGCAACGCAGGGAAAAAACAAGCTACCATAAAAGAAAAAAACACAGTTTTTAAAGGATGATTGGTAACTTTAAAATGTGGATGACAGCCTGGTAATAGGGATGGACTTCTGTTTTTTTTAATGTAAAACTGGATATATAGTCGAACTATTTGAAAAGTAAACCATAGTTTGGTGGTTTCATGACGTTTTCTCCTCGAGTTGAGACGTTGGAAGAATTTGACTTGTGGCGGGTGCATTAGGTAAAGAAGGATATTGTAGGTATATAAAAGTCTTTCTCTCGAAGTCAAAAGAGAAGCTTGAAAGCTGTGACGACGAGTTATAGTTACGTGGTTTCCGTTCAACGAGTAACAAATACATGAGGGCGGCGAAGGCCACGGAGGAGCAGAGCTGTTTTCTCCTCTTTCATACGTCCAGTTTGATTTGTTACCGTCGCGGCTGCTTCAAAGTGTTCATCATAATTTCTCCACAAACAGCAGTAGGAGGACAGCTGTACAGGAAAGGCTGTACAACAACACACTGGGGGGGAAATAACAGTCACTCAATCTCACCTAATTTATCAACTAGTCATTTTAATTGATATGGTATATATATATATAATAATTAGACTCAAATTTATGGGGAGTACAGGCAGCTTGACATTATGACGCATCTCAGATTTCCACTGTTGCCTTCTGCAGTTTATAGCAGAGGCAGGACCTGAAATAAAGGCTTCTGGTACAACTCAAATAAAGAGTATACACTTAAAAATATGAACCTTCAGGGGGAGAGAAGTGGAGCCACTTCTTCACACATCCAATGCCAAATATCTAGTGAGAGAATTTGCATGTTTAGGCCCCTCAGTTACAAATTAAAAGGAATCTTAAGGCAACAGCAGACAATGAGACAACACTGAGCTGCCAACAGTGAGGGGGGAAACACTTTCTAGTTTCATGTCGGTGACCCCGTGGGCAACGCCAGCTCCGTAAATAAATGGTTTTCCCACTTTGGTGTGGAAGAACTTGACAGAGTCCTGACTGAGTCCAACACCTCTGGGATGAACCGGAACGTCAACTTCAGAAGTCATCGACAATGTTGAGGAGGAATAAATGTCTGGGAGCTACAGTAGTGCTGTTCAAACAAAACCATTTTTATACAGAACTGAGTCAACTGTTCACTCACACATCCGTCACAGTAACATTTAGCTTCATCTCGTCCAATTTAAATACAGTGTGCAGTAAGTAAACTTGCTAAAGACACTTTGTTCCCTCACAGTCATATCTGCAGAAAGTTTCAGAAAGACAAGCGTAAGACTTCTTGGACCTGTTTCCGAGAATTTAATTTAAAGCTGTTTTCACAGCCAGAATAAAGAAACAGAGCTCCCAAAAGCAGATTGTTTTGAAATATGTAGAGTAGAAACAAAGCTGAATTTATTCCCTATAAGCGTCTCACTTTTTATAGATCCCATTTGCGAATTATTATGAACTCAATTGTATAATAACAGGAGCTGACGAACATGTTGGTCTAACTGCACAATTCAGTGTCTTGTTTACCAATTCTTCATGCCACTAAACATGTGTCCAATACTAAAGAAGCATGAATATAATTGTGGAAAGTTCAAGATGCCAGACTTGGACTCATTTCTGTTAATCAAAAGGGTGTTTTGGAACCACAAGCCTCTTTATAGAAAAGTGTCTGAGCAGCAGAAGCAGAAGGGGCGGCGGTTTGGACGCGTGACAGATGTAGCTAAGATTAGCTGAGGCTGGGAGACGAGCAGCGCAACCCCAAACTCCCACAGAGACTGTTACAGAGTGAGCTAAGGCAGAACACACACTGACCTTGGCCTCACTGAGCTTAGATAAAGACACACACACATATTAAATAGGAGAATGAGACATGACCAGTTGTGTGCTCACCTTCCCACACGCTCTAACAACCAGACGCTTCCATTGCTAAAACACCTTCTTACTCATCCATTCACTCAAAACACAAACACACAATTACATCCAAGCAAACGCAGATTACATTGTTATCGAGTTGAGGATGATTCAGAGCGCCATATTGACCCGCTATCCATTTCACTTTAAATCCCCACAATAGAAAACATGTGGGGGAAAGCATGAGACCTTCTGAGCCGAGGCCAAACTGACAAAATGAAAACGGCAATCAGACGGAGCAGGGGAGTGAGGGGGGGGGAGAAGGGAGGAGGGGGGAGTGAGGCACTGAAGGTGATTCATTCTCCAAAATGGGAAGGAGTGCTGAGTTGTGACTCTTGTTCCCTGTGAGAAGTTGCTCTTGTTGCACCACTTTGTACTGAACTTTTACTGGTGAAGTTCTCCTGAACTTTGGCTCCACGTCCCAGAGGAACAGTTTACAGTTTGCCAGGAAGTGAGAAAGAAATGACTGACGAGAAGTGCTTGTGATGCTCATGCATTTCTTTTAGTTGTATTGTTTTGTAACCTACACGTTCATCTTTTTTAAAGGGGGATTTATATTTATATAAAAGTCATCACTTTTTCCGACCTATAATCGATTGCCGATCATCAATGAGACATCGAGGCCGATACCATTTGTTATTGTTTGGTGTTGTAATAGCAGCTTGAATACAAAAAATAAATAATAAAAATTCTATACATTATCCTTTTACTTTGTTATTGTCACCTTTAAATTATTATATATATATATTTTAAATATTTGCTTTGGTATTAGTAGTTTAAATGATGTATTATAAGCTGCTCAATGAGAGTGTTAAACAGTCATAATTATCGTCATTTCATCCTTTTATATTGCAGTGAAAACATCTCCTTCAAACCACCATTTCAAAACCTATATTTGACAAGATTACATATTGCTCATA